>NC_092115.1:10042095-10199595 GCF_045679555.1 Salvelinus alpinus | reverse complement strand
CCATCCAGGAAGTGGGATTTTTTTGATGTGGGTAGTTTTCAATTGAATGTGACTGCAACCAGATGAAGATCTTCAAAGGTAAGTGCTGACGAGGGGGCATTGTCAGATGGTACATTTCCCCAGAGAACCAGGCCTCCATTCCAAATTATACAGTCAACGAAATCTGAACTAGGCATCCCCTCCAAAAATGCAATTTGTCCAAGACTTCGTGGCGCAACGGTAGCGCGTCTGACTCCAGATCAGAAGGTTGCGTGTTCAAATCACGTCGTGGTCAGTGTTTTTATGTGTGTAATCTCTGCTTTCTTTACTCAATGAATCGGCACTAGTACCAATGTGGCTTTACAGTACTAATCTCACACGAAAACAAACAAACCAATGCTGCTTTACATGACAATTGTCTCTCACAAAAGCCTGGCACACAGCAAATTCCTAAATCAGATGATGCTGTGTGATTGATAGACTTAAATCAGTCTTCGAACAGGGAGTTTAACTTCTTATGGCTTGGGGGCAGTATTTCAACGTCTGGATGAGAAGCATGCCCCAAGTAAACGGCCTGTTACTCAGGCCCGGAAGCTAGGATATGCATGTAATGGGCAGATTTGGATAGAACACACTCTAAAGTTTCCAAAACTGTTAAAATTATGTCTGTGAGTATAACAGAACTGATATGGCAGGCGAAAACCTGAGGAAAATCCATCCAGGAAGTGGGATTTTTTTGATGTGGGTAGTTTTCAATTGAATGTGACTGCAACCAGATGAAGATCTTCAAAGGTAAGTGCTGACGAGGGGGCATTGTCAGATGGTACATTTCCCCAGAGAACCAGGCCTCCATTCCAAATTATACAGTCAACGAAATCTGAACTAGTCATCCCCTCCAAAGGTGCAATTTGTCCAAGACTTCGTGGCGCAATGGTAGCGCATCTGACTCCAGATCAGAAGGTTGCGTGTTCAAATCACGTCGTGGTCAGTGTTTTTATGTGTGTAATCTCTGCTTTCTTTACTCAATGAATCAGCACTAGTACCAATGTGGCTTTACAGTACTAATCTCACACGAAAACAAACAAACCAATGCTGCTTTACATGACAATTGTCTCTCACAAAAGCCTGGCACACGGCAAATTCCTAAATCAGATGATGCTGTGTGATTGATAGACTTAAATCAGTCTTCGAACAGGGAGTTTAACTTCTTATGGCTTGGGGGCAGTATTTCAACGTCTGGATGAGAAGCGTGCCCCAAGTAAACGGCCTGTTACTCAGGCCCGGAAGCTAGGATATGCATGTAATGGGCAGATTTGGATAGAACACACTCTAAAGTTTCCAAAACGGTTAAAATTATGTCTGTGAGTATAACAGAACTGATATGGCAGGCGAAAACCTGAGGAAAATCCATCCAGGAAGTGGGATTTTTTTGATGTGGGTAGTTTTCAATTGAATGTGACTGCAACCAGATGAAGATCTTCAAAGGTAAGTGCTGACGAGGGGGCATTGTCAGATGGTACATTTCCCCAGAGAACCAGGCCTCCATTCCAAATTATACAGTCAACGAAATCTGAACTAGGCATCCCCTCCAAAAATGCAATTTGTCCAAGACTTCGTGGCGCAACGGTAGCGCGTCTGACTCCAGATCAGAAGGTTGCGTGTTCAAATCACGTCGTGGTCAGTGTTTTTATGTGTGTAATCTCTGCTTTCTTTACTCAATGAATCGGCACTAGTACCAATGTGGCTTTACAGTACTAATCTCACACGAAAACAAACAAACCAATGCTGCTTTACATGACAATTGTCTCTCACAAAAGCCTGGCACACAGCAAATTCCTAAATCAGATGATGCTGTGTGATTGATAGACTTAAATCAGTCTTCGAACAGGGAGTTTAACTTCTTATGGCTTGGGGGCAGTATTTCAACGTCTGGATGAGAAGCGTGCCCCAAGTAAACGGCCTGTTACTCAGGCCCGGAAGCTAGGATATGCATGTAATGGGCAGATTTGGATAGAACACACTCTAAAGTTTCCAAAACTGTTAAAATTATGTCTGTGAGTATAACAGAACTGATATGGCAGGCGAAAACCTGAGGAAAATCCATCCAGGAAGTGGGATTTTTTTGATGTGGGTAGTTTTCAATTGAATGTGACTGCAACCAGATGAAGATCTTCAAAGGTAAGTGCTGACGAGGGGGCATTGTCAGATGGTACATTTCCCCAGAGAACCAGGCCTCCATTCCAAATTATACAGTCAACGAAATCTGAACTAGGCATCCCCTCCAAAGATGCAATTTGTCCAAGACTTCGTGGCGCAACGGTAGCGCGTCTGACTCCAGATCAGAAGGTTGCGTGTTCAAATCACGTCGTAGTCAGTGTTTTTATGTGTGTAATCTCTGCTTTCTTTACTCAATGAATCAGCACTAGTACCAATGTGGCTTTACAGTACTAATCTCACACGAAAACAAACAAACCAATGCTGCTTTACATGACAATTGTCTCTCACAAAAGCCTGGCACACGGCAAATTCCTAAATCAGATGATGGTGTGTGATTGATAGACTTAAATCAGTCTTCGAACAGGGAGTTTAACTTCTTATGGCTTGGGGGCAGTATTTCAACGTCTGGATGAGAAGCGTGCCCCAAGTAAACGGCCTGTTACTCAGGCCCGGAAGCTAGGATATGCATGTAATGGGCAGATTTGGATAGAACACACTCTAAAGTTTCCAAAACGGTTAAAATTATGTCTGTGAGTATAACAGAACTGATATGGCAGGCGAAAACCTGAGGAAAATCCATCCAGGAAGTGGGATTTTTTTGATGTGGGTAGTTTTCAATTGAATGTGACTGCAACCAGATGAAGATCTTCAAAGGTAAGTGCTGACGAGGGGGCATTGTCAGATGGTACATTTCCCCAGAGAACCAGGCCTCCATTCCAAATTATACAGTCAACGAAATCTGAACTAGGCATCCCCTCCAAAAATGCAATTTGTCCAAGACTTCGTGGCGCAACGGTAGCGCGTCTGACTCCAGATCAGAAGGTTGCGTGTTCAAATCACGTCGTGGTCAGTGTTTTTATGTGTGTAATCTCTGCTTTCTTTACTCAATGAATCGGCACTAGTACCAATGTGGCTTTACAGTACTAATCTCACACGAAAACAAACAAACCAATGCTGCTTTACATGACAATTGTCTCTCACAAAAGCCTGGCACACGGCAAATTCCTAAATCAGATGATGCTGTGTGATTGATAGACTTAAATCAGTCTTCGAACAGGGAGTTTAACTTCTTATGGCTTGGGGGCAGTATTTCAACGTCTGGATGAGAAGCGTGCCCCAAGTAAACGGCCTGTTACTCAGGCCCGGAAGCTAGGATATGCATGTAATGGGCAGATTTGGATAGAACACACTCTAAAGTTTCCAAAACGGTTAAAATTATGTCTGTGAGTATAACAGAACTGATATGGCAGGCGAAAACCTGAGGAAAATCCATCCAGGAAGTGGGATTTTTTTGATGTGGGTAGTTTTCAATTGAATGTGACTGCAACCAGATGAAGATCTTCAAAGGTAAGTGCTGACGAGGGGGCATTGTCAGATGGTACATTTCCCCAGAGAACCAGGCCTCCATTCCAAATTATACAGTCAACGAAATCTGAACTAGGCATCCCCTCCAAAAATGCAATTTGTCCAAGACTTCGTGGTGCAACGGTAGCGCGTCTGACTCCAGATCAGAAGGTTGCGTGTTCAAATCACGTCGTGGTCAGTGTTTTTATGTGTGTAATCTCTGCTTTCTTTACTCAATGAATCGGCACTAGTACCAATGTGGCTTTACAGTACTAATCTCACACGAAAACAAACAAACCAATGCTGCTTTACATGACAATTGTCTCTCACAAAAGCCTGGCACACAGCAAATTCCTAAATCAGATGATGCTGTGTGATTGATAGACTTAAATCAGTCTTCGAACAGGGAGTTTAACTTCTTATGGCTTGGGGGCAGTATTTCAACGTCTGGATGAGAAGCGTGCCCCAAGTAAACGGCCTGTTACTCAGGCCCGGAAGCTAGGATATGCATGTAATGGGCAGATTTGGATAGAACACACTCTAAAGTTTCCAAAACTGTTAAAATTATGTCTGTGAGTATAACAGAACTGATATGGCAGGCGAAAACCTGAGGAAAATCCATCCAGGAAGTGGGATTTTTTTGATGTGGGTAGTTTTCAATTGAATGTGACTGCAACCAGATGAAGATCTTCAAAGGTAAGTGCTGACGAGGGGGCATTGTCAGATGGTACATTTCCCCAGAGAACCAGGCCTCCATTCCAAATTATACAGTCAACGAAATCTGAACTAGGCATCCCCTCCAAAGATGCAATTTGTCCAAGACTTCGTGGCGCAACGGTAGCGCGTCTGACTCCAGATCAGAAGGTTGCGTGTTCAAATCACGTCGTAGTCAGTGTTTTTATGTGTGTAATCTCTGCTTTCTTTACTCAATGAATCAGCACTAGTACCAATGTGGCTTTACAGTACTAATCTCACACGAAAACAAACAAACCAATGCTGCTTTACATGACAATTGTCTCTCACAAAAGCCTGGCACACGGCAAATTCCTAAATCAGATGATGGTGTGTGATTGATAGACTTAAATCAGTCTTCGAACAGGGAGTTTAACTTCTTATGGCTTGGGGGCAGTATTTCAACGTCTGGATGAGAAGCGTGCCCCAAGTAAACGGCCTGTTACTCAGGCCCGGAAGCTAGGATATGCATGTAATGGGCAGATTTGGATAGAACACACTCTAAAGTTTCCAAAACGGTTAAAATTATGTCTGTGAGTATAACAGAACTGATATGGCAGGCGAAAACCTGAGGAAAATCCATCCAGGAAGTGGGATTTTTTTGATGTGGGTAGTTTTCAATTGAATGTGACTGCAACCAGATGAAGATCTTCAAAGGTAAGTGCTGACGAGGGGGCATTGTCAGATGGTACATTTCCCCAGAGAACCAGGCCTCCATTCCAAATTATACAGTCAACGAAATCTGAACTAGGCATCCCCTCCAAAAATGCAATTTGTCCAAGACTTCGTGGCGCAACGGTAGCGCGTCTGACTCCAGATCAGAAGGTTGCGTGTTCAAATCACGTCGTGGTCAGTGTTTTTATGTGTGTAATCTCTGCTTTCTTTACTCAATGAATCGGCACTAGTACCAATGTGGCTTTACAGTACTAATCTCACACGAAAACAAACAAACCAATGCTGCTTTACATGACAATTGTCTCTCACAAAAGCCTGGCACACAGCAAATTCCTAAATCAGATGATGCTGTGTGATTGATAGACTTAAATCAGTCTTCGAACAGGGAGTTTAACTTCTTATGGCTTGGGGGCAGTATTTCAACGTCTGGATGAGAAGCGTGCCCCAAGTAAACGGCCTGTTACTCAGGCCCGGAAGCTAGGATATGCATGTAATGGGCAGATTTGGATAGAACACACTCTAAAGTTTCCAAAACTGTTAAAATTATGTCTGTGAGTATAACAGAACTGATATGAAAGGCGAAAACCGGAGGAAAATCCATCCAGGAAGTGGGATTTTTTTGATGTGGGTAGTTTTCAATTGAATGTGACTGCAACCAGATGAAGATCTTCAAAGGTAAGTGCTGACGAGGGGGCATTGTCAGATGGTACATTTCCCCAGAGAACCAGGCCTCCATTCCAAATTATACAGTCAACGAAATCTGAACTAGGCATCCCCTCCAAAGATGCAATTTGTCCAAGACTTCGTGGCGCAACGGTAGCGCGTCTGACTCCAGATCAGAAGGTTGCGTGTTCAAATCACGTCGTAGTCAGTGTTTTTATGTGTGTAATCTCTGCTTTCTTTACTCAATGAATCAGCACTAGTACCAATGTGGCTTTACAGTACTAATCTCACACGAAAACAAACAAACCAATGCTGCTTTACATGACAATTGTCTCTCACAAAAGCCTGGCACACGGCAAATTCCTAAATCAGATGATGCTGTGTGATTGATAGACTTAAATCAGTCTTCGAACAGGGAGTTTAACTTCTTATGGCTTGGGGGCAGTATTTCAACGTCTGGATGAGAAGCGTGCCCCAAGTAAACGGCCTGTTACTCAGGCCCGGAAGCTAGGATATGCATGTAATGGGCAGATTTGGATAGAACACACTCTAAAGTTTCCAAAACGGTTAAAATTATGTCTGTGAGTATAACAGAACTGATATGGCAGGCGAAAACCTGAGGAAAATCCATCCAGGAAGTGGGATTTTTTTGATGTGGGTAGTTTTCAATTGAATGTGACTGCAACCAGATGAAGATCTTCAAAGGTAAGTGCTGACGAGGGGGCATTGTCAGATGGTACATTTCCCCAGAGAACCAGGCCTCCATTCCAAATTATACAGTCAACAAAATCTGAACTAGGCATCCCCTCCAAAAATGCAATTTGTCCAAGACTTCGTGGCGCAACGGTAGCGTGTCTGACTCCAGATCAGAAGCTTGCGTGTTCAAATCACGTCGTGGTCAGTGTTTTTATGTGTGTAATCTCTGCTTTCTTTACTCAATGAATCGGCACTAGTACCAATGTGGCTTTACAGTACTAATCTCACACGAAAACAAACAAACCAATGCTGCTTTACATGACAATTGTCTCTCACAAAAGCCTGGCACACAGCAAATTCCTAAATCAGATGATGCTGTGTGATTGATAGACTTAAATCAGTCTTCGAACAGGGAGTTTAACTTCTTATGGCTTGGGGGCAGTATTTCAACGTCTGGATGAGAAGCGTGCCCCAAGTAAATGGCCTGTTACTCAGGCCCGGAAGCTAGGATATGCATGTAATGGGCAGATTTGGATAGAACACACTCTAAAGTTTCCAAAACTGTTAAAATTATGTCTGTGAGTATAACAGAACTGATATGGCAGGCGAAAACCTGAGGAAAATCCATCCAGGAAGTGGGATTTTTTTGATGTGGGTAGTTTTCAATTGAATGTGACTGCAACCAGATGAAGATCTTCAAAGGTAAGTGCTGACGAGGGGGCATTGTCAGATGGTACATTTCCCCAGAGAACCAGGCCTCCATTCCAAATTATACAGTCAACGAAATCTGAACTAGGCATCCCCTCCAAAGATGCAATTTCTCCAAGACTTCGTGGCGCAACGGTAGCGCGTCTGACTCCAGATCAGAAGGTTGCGTGTTCAAATCACGTCGTGGTCAGTGTTTTTATGTGTGTAATCTCTGCTTTCTTTACTCAATGAATCGGCACTAGTACCAATGTGGCTTTACAGTACTAATCTCGCACGAAAACAAACAAACCAATGCTGCTTTACATGACAATTGTCTCTCACAAAAGCCTGGCACACGGCAAATTCCTAAATCAGATGATGCTGTGTGATTGATAGACTTAAATCAGTCTTCGAACAGGGAGTTTAACTTCTTATGGCTTGGGGGCAGTATTTCAACGTCTGGATGAGAAGCGTGCCCCAAGTAAACGGCCTGTTACTCAGGCCCGGAAGCTAGGATATGCATGTAATGGGCAGATTTGGATAGAACACACTCTAAAGTTTCCAAAACTGTTAAAATTATGTCTGTGAGTATAACAGAACTGATATGGCAGGCGAAAACCTGAGGAAAATCCATCCAGGAAGTGGGATTTTTTTGATGTGGGTAGTTTTCAATTGAATGTGACTGCAACCAGATGAAGATCTTCAAAGGTAAGTGCTGACGAGGGGGCATTGTCAGATGGTACATTTCCCCAGAGAACCAGGCCTCCATTCCAAATTATACAGTCAACGAAATCTGAACTAGGCATCCCCTCCAAAGATGCAATTTGTCCAAGACTTCGTGGCGCAACGGTAGCGCGTCTGACTCCAGATCAGAAGGTTGCGTGTTCAAATCACGTCGTGGTCAGTGTTTTTATGTGTGTAATCTCTGCTTTCTTTACTCAATGAATCGGCACTAGTACCAATGTGGCTTTACAGTACTAATCTCGCACGAAAACAAACAAACCAATGCTGCTTTACATGACAATTGTCTCTCACAAAAGCCTGGCACACGGCAAATTCCTAAATCAGATGATGCTGTGTGATTGATAGACTTAAATCAGTCTTCGAACAGGGAGTTTAACTTCTTATGGCTTGGGGGCAGTATTTCAACGTCTGGATGAGAAGCGTGCCCCAAGTAAACGGCCTGTTACTCAGGCCCGGAAGCTAGGATATGCATGTAATGGGCAGATTTGGATAGAACACACTCTAACGTTTCCAAAACGGTTAAAATTATGTCTGTGAGTATAACAGAACTGATATGGCAGGCGAAAACCTGAGGAAAATCCATCCAGGAAGTGGGATTTTTTTGATGTGGGTAGTTTTCAATTGAATGTGACTGCAACCAGATGAAGATCTTCAAAGGTAAGTGCTGACGAGGGGGCATTGTCAGATGGTACATTTCCCCAGAGAACCAGGCCTCCATTCCAAATTATACAGTCAACGAAATCTGAACTAGGCATCCCCTCCAAAAATGCAATTTGTCCAAGACTTCGTGGCGCAACGGTAGTGCGTCTGACTCCAGATCAGAAGGTTGCGTGTTCAAATCATGTCGTGGTCAGTGTATTTATGTGTGTAATCTCTGCTTTCTTTACTCAATGAATCGGCACTAGTACCAATGTGGCTTTACAGTACTAATCTCACACGAAAACAAACAAACCAATGCTGCTTTACATGACAATTGTCTCTCACAAAAGCCTGGCACACAGCAAATTCCTAAATCAGATGATGCTGTGTGATTGATAGACTTAAATCAGTCTTCGAACAGGGAGTTTAACTTCTTATGGCTTGGGGGCAGTATTTCAACGTCTGGATGAGAAGCATGCCCCAAGTAAACGGCCTGTTACTCAGGCCCGGAAGCTAGGATATGCATGTAATGGGCAGATTTGGATAGAACACACTCTAAAGTTTCCAAAACTGTTAAAATTATGTCTGTGAGTATAACAGAACTGATATGGCAGGCGAAAACCTGAGGAAAATCCATCCAGTAAGTGGGATTTTTTTGATGTGGGTAGTTTTCAACTGAATGTGACTGCAACCAGATGAAGATCTTCAAAGGTAAGTGCTGACGAGGGGGCATTGTCAGATGGTACATTTCCCCAGAGAACCAGGCCTCCATTCCAAATTATACAGTCAACGAAATCTGAACTAGGCATCCCCTCCAAAGGTGCAATTTGTCCAAGACTTCGTGGCGCAATGGTAGCGCATCTGACTCCAGATCAGAAGGTTGCGTGTTCAAATCACGTCGTGGTCAGTGTTTTTATGTGTGTAATCTCTGCTTTCTTTACTCAATGAATCAGCACTAGTACCAATGTGGCTTTACAGTACTAATCTCACACGAAAACAAACAAACCAATGCTGCTTTACATGACAATTGTCTCTCACAAAAGCCTGGCACACGGCAAATTCCTAAATCAGATGATGCTGTGTGATTGATAGACTTAAATCAGTCTTCGAACAGGGAGTTTAACTTCTTATGGCTTGGGGGCAGTATTTCAACGTCTGGATGAGAAGCGTGCCCCAAGTAAACGGCCTGTTACTCAGGCCCGGAAGCTAGGATATGCATGTAATGGGCAGATTTGGATAGAACACACTCTAAAGTTTCCAAAACGGTTAAAATTATGTCTGTGAGTATAACAGAACTGATATGGCAGGCGAAAACCTGAGGAAAATCCATCCAGGAAGTGGGATTTTTTTGATGTGGGTAGTTTTCAATTGAATGTGACTGCAACCAGATGAAGATCTTCAAAGGTAAGTGCTGACGAGGGGGCATTGTCAGATGGTACATTTCCCCAGAGAACCAGGCCTCCATTCCAAATTATACAGTCAACGAAATCTGAACTAGGCATCCCCTCCAAAAGTGCAATTTGTCCAAGACTTCGTGGCGCAACGGTAGCGCGTCTGACTCCAGATCAGAAGGTTGCGTGTTCAAATCACGTCGTGGTCAGTGTTTTTATGTGTGTAATCTCTGCTTTCTTTACTCAATGAATCGGCACTAGTACCAATGTGGCTTTACAGTACTAATCTCACACGAAAACAAACAAACCAATGCTGCTTTACATGACAATTGTCTCTCACAAAAGCCTGGCACACAGCAAATTCCTAAATCAGATGATGCTGTGTGATTGATAGACTTAAATCAGTCTTCGAACAGGGAGTTTAACTTCTTATGGCTTGGGGCAGTATTTCAACGTCTGGATGAGAAGCGTGCCCCAAGTAAACGGCCTGTTACTCAGGCCCGGAAGCTAGGATATGCATGTAATGGGCAGATTTGGATAGAACACACTCTAAAGTTTCCAAAACGGTTAAAATTATGTCTGTGAGTATAACAGAACTGATATGGCAGGCGAAAACCTGAGGAAAATCCATCCAGGAAGTGGGATTTTTTTGATGTGGGTAGTTTTCAATTGAATGTGACTGCAACCAGATGAAGATCTTCAAAGGTAAGTGCTGACGAGGGGGCATTGTCAGATGGTACATTTCCCCAGAGAACCAGGCCTCCATTCCAAATTATACAGTCAACGAAATCTGAACTAGGCATCCCCTCCAAAATTGCAATTTGTCCAAGACTTCGTGGCGCAACGGTAGCGCGTCTGACTCCAGATCAGAAGGTTGCGTGTTCAAATCATGTCGTGGTCAGTGTTTTTATGTGTGTAATCTCTGCTTTCTTTACTCAATGAATCAGCACTAGTACCAATGTGGCTTTACAGTACTAATCTCACACGAAAACAAACAAACCAATGCTGCTTTACATGACAATTGTCTCTCACAAAAGCCTGGCACATGGCAAATTCCTAAATCAGATGATGCTGTGTGATTGATAGACTTAAATCAGTCTTCGAACAGGGAGTTTAACTTCTTATGGCTTGGGGGCAGTATTTCAACGTCTGGATGAGAAGCGTGCCCCAAGTAAACGGCCTGTTACTCAGGCCCGGAAGCTAGGATATGCATGTAATGGGCAGATTTGGATAGAACACACTCTAAAGTTTCCAAAACTGTTAAAATTATGTCTGTGAGTATAACAGAACTGATATGGCAGGCGAAAACCTGAGGAAAATCCATCCAGGAAGTGGGATTTTTTTGATGTGGGTAGTTTTCAATTGAATGTGACTGCAACCAGATGAAGATCTTCAAAGGTAAGTGCTGACGAGGGGGCATTGTCAGATGGTACATTTCCCCAGAGAACCAGGCCTCCATTCCAAATTATACAGTCAACGAAATCTGAACTAGGCATCCCCTCCAAAAATGCAACTTGTCCAAGACTTCGTGGCGCAACGGTAGCGCGTCTGACTCCAGATCAGAAGGTTGCGTGTTCAAATCACGTCGTGGTCAGTGTTTTTATGTGTGTAATCTCTGCTTTCTTTACTCAATGAATCGGCACTAGTACCAATGTGGCTTTACAGTACTAATCTCACACGAAAACAAACAAACCAATGCTGCTTTACATGACAATTGTCTCTCACAAAAGCCTGGCACACAGCAAATTCCTAAATCAGATGATGCTGTGTGATTGATAGACTTAAATCAGTCTTCGAACAGGGAGTTTAACTTCTTATGGCTTGGGGGCAGTATTTCAACATCTGGATGAGAAGCGTGCCCCAAGTAAACGGCCTGTTATTCAGGCCCGGAAGCTAGGATATGCATGTAATGGGCAGATTTGGATAGAACACACTCTAAAGTTTCCAAAACTGTTAAAATTATGTCTGTGAGTATAACAGAACTGATATGGCAGGCGAAAACCTGAGGAAAATCCATCCAGTAAGTGGGATTTTTTTGATGTGGGTAGTTTTCAATTGAATGTGACTGCAACCAGATGAAGATCTTCAAAGGTAAGTGCTGACGAGGGGGCATTGTCAGATGGTACATTTCCCCAGAGAACCAGGCCTCCATTCCAAATTATACAGTCAACGAAATCTGAACTAGGCATCCCCTCCAAAGGTGCAATTTGTCCAAGACTTCGTGGCGCAACGGTAGCGCGTCTGACTCCAGATCAGTAGGTTGCGTGTTCAAATCACGTCGTGGTCAGTGTTTTTATGTGTGTAATCTCTGCTTTCTTTACTCAATGAATCAGCACTAGTACCAATGTGGCTTTACAGTACTAATCTCACACGAAAACAAACAAACCAATGCTGCTTTACATGACAATTGTCTCTCACAAAAGCCTGGCACACGGCAAATTCCTAAATCAGATGATGCTGTGTGATTGATAGACTTAAATCAGTCTTCGAACAGGGAGTTTAACTTCTTATGGCTTGGGGGCAGTATTTCAACGTCTGGATGAGAAGCGTGCCCCAAGTAAACGGCCTGTTACTCAGGCCCGGAAGCTAGGATATGCATGTAATGGGCAGATTTGGATAGAACACACTCTAAAGTTTCCAAAACTGTTAAAATTATGTCTGTGAGTATAACAGAACTGATATGGCAGGCGAAAACCTGGGGAAAATCCATCCAGGAAGTGGGATTTTTTTGATGTGGGTAGTTTTCAATTGAATGTGACTGCAACCAGATGAAGATCTTCAAAGGTAAGTGCTGACGAGGGGGCATTGTCAGATGGTACATTTCCCCAGAGAACCAGGCCTCCATTCCAAATTATACAGTCAACGAAATCTGAACTAGGCATCCCCTCCAAAAATGCAATTTGTCCAAGACTTCGTGGCGCAACGGTAGCGCGTCTGACTCCAGATCAGAAGGTTGCGTGTTCAAATCATGTCGTGGTCAGTGTTTTTATGTGTGTAATCTCTGCTTTCTTTACTCAATGAATCGGCACTAGTACCAATGTGGCTTTACAGTACTAATCTCACACGAAAACAAACAAACCAATGCTGCTTTACATGACAATTGTCTCTCACAAAAGCCTGGCACACGGCAAATTCCTAAATCAGATGATGCTGTGTGATTGATAGACTTAAATCAGTCTTCGAACAGGGAGTTTAACTTCTTATGGCTTGGGGGCAGTATTTCAACGTCTGGATGAGAAGCGTGCCCCAAGTAAACGGCCTGTTACTCAGGCCCGGAAGCTAGGATATGCATGTAATGGGCAGATTTGGATAGAACACACTCTAAAGTTTCCAAAACGGTTAAAATTATGTCTGTGAGTATAACAGAACTGATATGGCAGGCGAAAACCTGAGGAAAATCCATCCAGGAAGTGGGATTTTTTTGATGTGGGTAGTTTTCAATTGAATGTGACTGCAACCAGATGAAGATCTTCAAAGGTAAGTGCTGACGAGGGGGCATTGTCAGATGGTACATTTCCCCAGAGAACCAGGCCTCCATTCCAAATTATACAGTCAACGAAATCTGAACTAGGCATCCCCTCCAAAAGTGCAATTTTTCCAAGACTTCGTGGCGCAACGGTAGCGCGTCTGACTCCAGATCAGAAGGTTGCGTGTTCAAATCACGTCGTGGTCAGTGTTTTTATGTGTGTAATCTCTGCTTTCTTTACTCAATGAATCGGCACTAGTACCAATGTGGCTTTACAGTACTAATCTCACACGAAAACAAACAAACCAATGCTGCTTTACATGACAATTGTCTCTCACAAAAGCCTGGCACACAGCAAATTCCTAAATCAGATGATGCTGTGTGATTGATAGACTTAAATCAGTCTTCGAACAGGGAGTTTAACTTCTTATGGCTTGGGGGCAGTATTTCAACATCTGGATGAGAAGCGTGCCCCAAGTAAACGGCCTGTTATTCAGGCCCGGAAGCTAGGATATGCATGTAATGGGCAGATTTGGATAGAACACACTCTAAAGTTTCCAAAACTGTTAAAATTATGTCTGTGAGTATAACAGAACTGATATGGCAGGCGAAAACCTGAGGAAAATCCATCCAGTAAGTGGGATTTTTTTGATGTGGGTAGTTTTCAATTGAATGTGACTGCAACCAGATGAAGATCTTCAAAGGTAAGTGCTGACGAGGGGGCATTGTCAGATGGTACATTTCCCCAGAGAACCAGGCCTCCATTCCAAATTATACAGTCAACGAAATCTGAACTAGGCATCCCCTCCAAAGGTGCAATTTGTCCAAGACTTCGTGGCGCAATGGTAGCGCATCTGACTCCAGATCAGAAGGTTGCGTGTTCAAATCACGTCGTGGTCAGTGTTTTTATGTGTGTAATCTCTGCTTTCTTTACTCAATGAATCAGCACTAGTACCAATGTGGCTTTACAGTACTAATCTCACACGAAAACAAACAAACCAATGCTGCTTTACATGACAATTGTCTCTCACAAAAGCCTGGCACACGGCAAATTCCTAAATCAGATGATGCTGTGTGATTGATAGACTTAAATCAGTCTTCGAACAGGGAGTTTAACTTCTTATGGCTTGGGGGCAGTATTTCAACGTCTGGATGAGAAGCGTGCCCCAAGTAAACGGCCTGTTACTCAGGCCCGGAAGCTAGGATATGCATGTAATGGGCAGATTTGGATAGAACACACTCTAAAGTTTCCAAAACGGTTAAAATTATGTCTGTGAGTATAACAGAACTGATATGGCAGGCGAAAACCTGAGGAAAATCCATCCAGGAAGTGGGATTTTTTTGATGTGGGTAGTTTTCAATTGAATGTGACTGCAACCAGATGAAGATCTTCAAAGGTAAGTGCTGACGAGGGGGCATTGTCAGATGGTACATTTCCCCAGAGAACCAGGCCTCCATTCCAAATTATACAGTCAACGAAATCTGAACTAGGCATCCCCTCCAAAAGTGCAATTTGTCCAAGACTTCGTGGCGCAACGGTAGCGCGCCTGACTCCAGATCAGAAGGTTGCGTGTTCAAATCACGTCGTGGTCAGTGTTTTTATGTGTGTAATCTCTGCTTTCTTTACTCAATGAATCGGCACTAGTACCAATGTGGCTTTACAGTACTAATCTCACACGAAAACAAACAAACCAATGCTGCTTTACATGACAATTGTCTCTCACAAAAGCCTGGCACACAGCAAATTCCTAAATCAGATGATGCTGTGTGATTGATAGACTTAAATCAGTCTTCGAACAGGGAGTTTAACTTCTTATGGCTTGGGGCAGTATTTCAACGTCTGGATGAGAAGCGTGCCCCAAGTAAACGGCCTGTTACTCAGGCCCGGAAGCTAGGATATGCATGTAATGGGCAGATTTGGATAGAACACACTCTAAAGTTTCCAAAACGGTTAAAATTATGTCTGTGAGTATAACAGAACTGATATGGCAGGCGAAAACCTGAGGAAAATCCATCCAGGAAGTGGGATTTTTTTGATGTGGGTAGTTTTCAATTGAATGTGACTGCAACCAGATGAAGATCTTCAAAGGTAAGTGCTGACGAGGGGGCATTGTCAGATGGTACATTTCCCCAGAGAACCAGGCCTCCATTCCAAATTATACAGTCAACGAAATCTGAACTAGGCATCCCCTCCAAAATTGCAATTTGTCCAAGACTTCGTGGCGCAACGGTAGCGCGTCTGACTCCAGATCAGAAGGTTGCGTGTTCAAATCATGTCGTGGTCAGTGTTTTTATGTGTGTAATCTCTGCTTTCTTTACTCAATGAATCAGCACTAGTACCAATGTGGCTTTACAGTACTAATCTCACACGAAAACAAACAAACCAATGCTGCTTTACATGACAATTGTCTCTCACAAAAGCCTGGCACACGGCAAATTCCTAAATCAGATGATGCTGTGTGATTGATAGACTTAAATCAGTCTTCGAACAGGGAGTTTAACTTCTTATGGCTTGGGGGCAGTATTTCAACGTCTGGATGAGAAGCGTGCCCCAAGTAAACGGCCTGTTACTCAGGCCCGGAAGCTAGGATATGCATGTAATGGGCAGATTTGGATAGAACACACTCTAAAGTTTCCAAAACTGTTAAAATTATGTCTGTGAGTATAACAGAACTGATATGGCAGGCGAAAACCTGAGGAAAATCCATCCAGGAAGTGGGATTTTTTTGATGTGGGTAGTTTTCAATTGAATGTGACTGCAACCAGATGAAGATCTTCAAAGGTAAGTGCTGACGAGGGGGCATTGTCAGATGGTACATTTCCCCAGAGAACCAGGCCTCCATTCCAAATTATACAGTCAACGAAATCTGAACTAGGCATCCCCTCCAAAAATGCAACTTGTCCAAGACTTCGTGGCGCAACGGTAGCGCGTCTGACTCCAGATCAGAAGGTTGCGTGTTCAAATCACGTCGTGGTCAGTGTTTTTATGTGTGTAATCTCTGCTTTCTTTACTCAATGAATCGGCACTAGTACCAATGTGGCTTTACAGTACTAATCTCACACGAAAACAAACAAACCAATGCTGCTTTACATGACAATTGTCTCTCACAAAAGCCTGGCACACAGCAAATTCCTAAATCAGATGATGCTGTGTGATTGATAGACTTAAATCAGTCTTCGAACAGGGAGTTTAACTTCTTATGGCTTGGGGGCAGTATTTCAACATCTGGATGAGAAGCGTGCCCCAAGTAAACGGCCTGTTATTCAGGCCCGGAAGCTAGGATATGCATGTAATGGGCAGATTTGGATAGAACACACTCTAAAGTTTCCAAAACTGTTAAAATTATGTCTGTGAGTATAACAGAACTGATATGGCAGGCGAAAACCTGAGGAAAATCCATCCAGTAAGTGGGATTTTTTTGATGTGGGTAGTTTTCAATTGAATGTGACTGCAACCAGATGAAGATCTTCAAAGGTAAGTGCTGACGAGGGGGCATTGTCAGATGGTACATTTCCCCAGAGAACCAGGCCTCCATTCCAAATTATACAGTCAACGAAATCTGAACTAGGCATCCCCTCCAAAGGTGCAATTTGTCCAAGACTTCGTGGCGCAACGGTAGCGCGTCTGACTCCAGATCAGTAGGTTGCGTGTTCAAATCACGTCGTGGTCAGTGTTTTTATGTGTGTAATCTCTGCTTTCTTTACTCAATGAATCAGCACTAGTACCAATGTGGCTTTACAGTACTAATCTCACACGAAAACAAACAAACCAATGCTGCTTTACATGACAATTGTCTCTCACAAAAGCCTGGCACACTGCAAATTCCTAAATCAGATGATGCTGTGTGATTGATAGACTTAAATCAGTCTTCGAACAGGGAGTTTAACTTCTTATGGCTTGGGGGCAGTATTTCAACGTCTGGATGAGAAGCGTGCCCCAAGTAAACGGCCTGTTACTCAGGCCCGGAAGCTAGGATATGCATGTAATGGGCAGATTTGGATAGAACACACTCTAAAGTTTCCAAAACTGTTAAAATTATGTCTGTGAGTATAACAGAACTGATATGGCAGGCGAAAACCTGGGGAAAATCCATCCAGGAAGTGGGATTTTTTTGATGTGGGTAGTTTTCAATTGAATGTGACTGCAACCAGATGAAGATCTTCAAAGGTAAGTGCTGACGAGGGGGCATTGTCAGATGGTACATTTCCCCAGAGAACCAGGCCTCCATTCCAAATTATACAGTCAACGAAATCTGAACTAGGCATCCCCTCCAAACATGCAATTTGTCCAAGACTTCGTGGCGCAACGGTAGCGCGTCTGACTCCAGATCAGAAGGTTGCGTGTTCAAATCATGTCGTGGTCAGTGTTTTTATGTGTGTAATCTCTGCTTTCTTTACTCAATGAATCGGCACTAGTACCAATGTGGCTTTACAGTACTAATCTCACACGAAAACAAACAAACCAATGCTGCTTTACATGACAATTGTCTCTCACAAAAGCCTGGCACACAGCAAATTCCTAAATCAGATGATGCTGTGTGATTGATAGACTTAAATCAGTCTTCGAACAGGGAGTTTAACTTCTTATGGCTTGGGGGCAGTATTTCAACGTCTGGATGAGAAGCGTGCCCCAAGTAAACGGCCTGTTACTCAGGCCCGGAAGCTAGGATATGCATGTAATGGGCAGATTTGGATAGAACACACTCTAAAGTTTCCAAAACGGTTAAAATTATGTCTGTGAGTATAACAGAACTGATATGGCAGGCGAAAACCTGAGGAAAATCCATCCAGGAAGTGGGATTTTTTTGATGTGGGTAGTTTTCAATTGAATGTGACTGCAACCAGATGAAGATCTTCAAAGGTAAGTGCTGACGAGGGGGCATTGTCAGATGGTACATTTCCCCAGAGAACCAGGCCTCCATTCCAAATTATACAGTCAACGAAATCTGAACTAGGCATCCCCTCCAAAAATGCAATTTGTCCAAGACTTCGTGGGGCAATTGTAGCGCGTCTGACTCCAGATCAGAAGGTTGCGTGTTCAAATCACGTCGTGGTCAGTGTTTTTATGTGTGTAATCTCTGCTTTCTTTACTCAATGAATCGGCACTAGTACCAATGTGGCTTTACAGTACTAATCTCACACGAAAACAAACAAACCAATGCTGCTTTACATGACAATTGTCTCTCACAAAAGCCTGGCACACAGCAAATTCCTAAATCAGATGATGCTGTGTGATTGATAGACTTAAATCAGTCTTCGAACAGGGAGTTTAACTTCTTATGGCTTGGGGGCAGTATTTCAACGTCTGGATGAGAAGCGTGCCCCAAGTAAACGGCCTGTTACTCAGGCCCGGAAGCTAGGATATGCATGTAATGGGCAGATTTGGATAGAACACACTCTAAAGTTTCCAAAACGGTTAAAATTATGTCTGTGAGTATAACAGAACTGATATGGCAGGCGAAAACCTGAGGAAAATCCATCCAGGAAGTGGGATTTTTTTGATGTGGGTAGTTTTCAATTGAATGTGACTGCAACCAGATGAAGATCTTCAAAGGTAAGTGCTGACGAGGGGGCATTGTCAGATGGTACATTTCCCCAGAGAACCAGGCCTCCATTCCAAATTATACAGTCAACGAAATCTGAACTAGGCATCCCCTCCAAAGGTGCAATTTGTCCAAGACTTCGTGGCGCATTGGTAGCGCGTCTGACTCCAGATCAGTAGGTTGCGTGTTCAAATCACGTCGTGGTCAGTGTTTTTATGTGTGTAATCTCTGCTTTCTTTACTCAATGAATCAGCACTAGTACCAATGTGGCTTTACAGTACTAATCTCACACGAAAACAAACAAACCAATGCTGCTTTACATGACAATTGTCTCTCACAAAAGCCTGGCACACGGCAAATTCCTAAATCAGATGATGCTGTGTGATTGATAGACTTAAATCAGTCTTCGAACAGGGAGTTTAACTTCTTATGGCTTGGGGGCAGTATTTCAACGTCTGGATGAGAAGCGTGCCCCAAGTAAACGGCCTGTTACTCAGGCCCGGAAGCTAGGATATGCATGTAATGGGCAGATTTGGATAGAACACACTCTAAAGTTTCCAAAACTGTTAAAATTATGTCTGTGAGTATAACAGAACTGATATGGCAGGCGAAAACCTGAGGAAAATCCATCCAGTAAGTGGGATTTTTTTGATGTGGGTAGTTTTCAATTGAATGTGACTGCAACCAGATGAAGATCTTCAAAGGTAAGTGCTGACGAGGGGGCATTGTCAGATGGTACATTTCCCCAGAGAACCAGGCCTCCATTCCAAATTATACAGTCAACGAAATCTGAACTAGGCATCCCCTCCAAAGATGCAATTTGTCCAAGACTTCGTGGCGCAACGGTAGCGCGTCTGACTCCAGATCAGAAGGTTGCGTGTTCAAATCACGTCGTGGTCAGTGTTTTTATGTGTGTAATCTCTGCTTTCTTTACTCAATGAATCAGCACTAGTACCAATGTGGCTTTACAGTACTAATCTCACACGAAAACAAACAAACCAATGCTGCTTTACATGACAATTGTCTCTCACAAAAGCCTGGCACACGGCAAATTCCTAAATCAGATGATGCTGTGTGATTGATAGACTTAAATCAGTCTTCGAACAGGGAGTTTAACTTCTTATGGCTTGGGGGCAGTATTTCAACGTCTGGATGAGAAGCGTGCCCCAAGTAAACGGCCTGTTACTCAGGCCCGGAAGCTAGGATATGCATGTAATGGGCAGATTTGGATAGAACACACTCTAAAGTTTCCAAAACTGTTAAAATTATGTCTGTGAGTATAACAGAACTGATATGGCAGGCGAAAACCTGAGGAAAATCCATCCAGGAAGTGGGATTTTTTTGATGTGGGTAGTTTTCAATTGAATGTGACTGCAACCAGATGAAGATCTTCAAAGGTAAGTGCTGACGAGGGGGCATTGTCAGATGGTACATTTCCCCAGAGAACCAGGCCTCCATTCCAAATTATACAGTCAACGAAATCTGAACTAGGCATCCCCTCCAAAAATGCAATTTGTCCAAGACTTCGTGGCGCAACGGTAGCGCGTCTGACTCCAGATCAGAAGGTTGCGTGTTCAAATCACGTCGTGGTCAGTGTTTTTATGTGTGTAATCTCTGCTTTCTTTACTCAATGAATCGGCACTAGTACCAATGTGGCTTTACAGTACTAATCTCACACGAAAACAAACAAACCAATGCTGCTTTACATGACAATTGTCTCTCACAAAAGCCTGGCACACAGCAAATTCCTAAATCAGATGATGCTGTGTGATTGATAGACTTAAATCAGTCTTCGAACAGGGAGTTTAACTTCTTATGGCTTGGGGGCAGTATTTCAACATCTGGATGAGAAGCGTGCCCCAAGTAAACGGCCTGTTACTCAGGCCCGGAAGCTAGGATATGCATGTAATGGGCAGATTTGGATAGAACACACTCTAAAGTTTCCAAAACTGTTAAAATTATGTCTGTGAGTATAACAGAACTGATATGGCAGGCGAAAACCTGAGGAAAATCCATCCAGTAAGTGGGATTTTTTTGATGTGGGTAGTTTTCAATTGAATGTGACTGCAACCAGATGAAGATCTTCAAAGGTAAGTGCTGACGAGGGGGCATTGCCAGATGGTACATTTCCCCAGAGAACCAGGCCTCCATTCCAAATTATACAGTCAACGAAATCTGAACTAGGCATCCCCTCCAAAGATGCAATTTGTCCAAGACTTCGTGGCGCAACGGTAGCGCGTCTGACTCCAGATCAGAAGGTTGCGTGTTCAAATCACGTCGTGGTCAGTGTTTTTATGTGTGTAATCTCTGCTTTCTTTACTCAATGAATCGGCACTAGTACCAATGTGGCTTTACAGTACTAATCTCGCACGAAAACAAACAAACCAATGCTGCTTTACATGACAATTGTCTCTCACAAAAGCCTGGCACACGGCAAATTCCTAAATCAGATGATGCCGTGTGATTGATAGACTTAAATCAGTCTTCGAACAGGGAGTTTAACTTCTTATGGCTTGGGGGCAGTATTTCAACGTCTGGATGAGAAGCGTGCCCCAAGTAAACGGCCTGTTACTCAGGCCCGGAAGCTAGGATATGCATATAATGGGCAGATTTGGATAGAACACACTCTAAAGTTTCCAAAACTGTTAAAATTATGTCTGTGAGTATAACAGAACTGATATGGCAGGCGAAAACCTGAGGAAAATCCATCCAGGAAGTGGGATTTTTTTGATGTGGGTAGTTTTCAATTGAATGTGACTGCAACCAGACGAAGATCTTCAAAGGTAAGTGCTGATGAGGGGGCATTGTCAGATGGTACATTTCCCCAGAGAACCAGGCCTCCATTCCAAATTATACAGTCAACAAAATCTGAACTAGGCATCCCCTCCAAAGATGCAATTTGTCCAAGACTTCGTGGCGCAACGGTAGCGCGTCTGACTCCAGATCAGAAGGTTGCGTGTTCAAATCATGTCGTGGTCAGTGTTTTTATGTGTGTAATCTCTGCTTTCTTTACTCAATGAATCAGCACTAGTACCAATGTGGCTTTACAGTACTAATCTCGCACGAAAACAAACAAACCAATGCTGCTTTACATGACAATTGTCTCTCACAAAAGCCTGGCACACGGCAAATTCCTAAATCAGATGATGCTGTGTGATTGATAGACTTAAATCAGTCTTCGAACAGGGAGTTTAACTTCTTATGGCTTGGGGGCAGTATTTCAACGTCTGGATGAGAAGCGTGCCCCAAGTAAACGGCCTGTTACTCAGGCCCGGAAGCTAGGATATGCATGTAATGGGCAGATTTGGATAGAACACACTCTAAAGTTTCCAAAACTGTTAAAATTATGTCTGTGAGTATAACAGAACTGATATGGCAGGCGAAAACCTGAGGAAAATCCATCCAGGAAGTGGGATTTTTTTGATGTGGGTAGTTTTCAATTGAATGTGACTGCAACCAGATGAAGATCTTCAAAGGTAAGTGCTGACGAGGGGGCATTGTCAGATGGTACATTTCCCCAGAGAACCAGGCCTCCATTCCAAATTATACAGTCAACGAAATCTGAACTAGGCATCCCCTCCAAAGGTGCAATTTGTCCAAGACTTCGTGGCGCAACGGTAGCGCGTCTGACTGCAGATCAGAAGGTTGCGTGTTCAAATCACGTCGTGGTCAGTGTTTTTATGTGTGTAATCTCTGCTTTCTTTACTCAATGAATCAGCACTAGTACCAATGTGGCTTTACAGTACTAATCTCACACGAAAACAAACAAACCAATGCTGCTTTACATGACAATTGTCTCTCACAAAAGCCTGGCACACGGCAAATTCCTAAATCAGATGATGCTGTGTGATTGATAGACTTAAATCAGTCTTCGAACAGGGAGTTTAACTTCTTATGGCTTGGGGGCAGTATTTCAACGTCTGGATGAGAAGCGTGCCCCAAGTAAACGGCCTGTTACTCAGGCCCGGAAGCTAGGATATGCATGTAATGGGCAGATTTGGATAGAACACACTCTAAAGTTTCCAAAACTGTTAAAATTATGTCTGTGAGTATAACAGAACTGATATGGCAGGCGAAAACCTGAGGAAAATCCATCCAGGAAGTGGGATTTTTTTGATGTGGGTAGTTTTCAATTGAATGTGACTGCAACCAGATGAAGATCTTCAAAGGTAAGTGCTGACGAGGGGGCATTGTCAGATGGTACATTTCCCCAGAGAACCAGGCCTCCATTCCAAATTATACAGTCAACGAAATCTGAACTAGGCATCCCCTCCAAAAATGCAATTTGTCCAAGACTTCGTGGGGCAACGGTAGCGCGTCTGACTCCAGATCAGAAGGTTGCGTGTTCAAATCACGTCGTGGTCAGTGTTTTTATGTGTGTAATCTCTGCTTTCTTTACTCAATGAATCGGCACTAGTACCAATGTGGCTTTACAGTACTAATCTCACACGAAAACAAACAAACCAATGCTGCTTTACATGACAATTGTCTCTCACAAAAGCCTGGCACACAGCAAATTCCTAAATCAGATGATGCTGTGTGATTGATAGACTTAAATCAGTCTTCGAACAGGGAGTTTAACTTCTTATGGCTTGGGGGCAGTATTTCAACATCTGGATGAGAAGCGTGCCCCAAGTAAACGGCCTGTTACTCAGGCCCGGAAGCTAGGATATGCATGTAATGGGCAGATTTGGATAGAACACACTCTAAAGTTTCCAAAACTGTTAAAATTATGTCTGTGAGTATAACAGAACTGATATGGCAGACGAAAACCTGAGGAAAATCCATCCAGTAAGTGGGATTTTTTTGATGTGGGTAGTTTTCAATTGAATGTGACTGCAACCAGATGAAGATCTTCAAAGGTAAGTGCTGACGAGGGGGCATTGCCAGATGGTTCATTTCCCCAGAGAACCAGGCCTCCATTCCAAATTATACAGTCAACGAAATCTGAACTAGGCATCCCCTCCAAAGATGCAGTTTGTCCAAGACTTCGTGGCGCAACGGTAGCGCGTCTGACTCCAGATCAGAAGGTTGCGTGTTCAAATCACGTCGTGGTCAGTGTTTTTATGTGTGTAATCTCTGCTTTCTTTACTCAATGAATCGGCACTAGTACCAATGTGGCTTTACAGTACTAATCTCGCACGAAAACAAACAAACCAATGCTGCTTTACATGACAATTGTCTCTCACAAAAGCCTGGCACACGGCAAATTCCTAAATCAGATGATGCTGTGTGATTGATAGACTTAAATCAGTCTTCGAACAGGGAGTTTAACTTCTTATGGCTTGGGGGCAGTATTTCAACGTCTGGATGAGAAGCGTGCCCCAAGTAAACGGCCTGTTACTCAGGCCCGGAAGCTAGGATATGCATGTAATGGGCAGATTTGGATAGAACACACTCTAAAGTTTCCAAAACTGTTAAAATTATGTCTGTGAGTATAACAGAACTGATATGGCAGGCGAAAACCTGAGGAAAATCCATCCAGGAAGTGGGATTTTTTTGATGTGGGTAGTTTTCAATTGAATGTGACTGCAACCAGATGAAGATCTTCAAAGGTAAGTGCTGACGAGGGGGCATTGTCAGATGGTACATTTCCCCAGAGAACCAGGCCTCCATTCCAAATTATACAGTCAACGAAATCTGAACTAGGCATCCCCTCCAAAGGTGCAATTTGTCCAAGACTTCGTGGCGCAACGGTAGCGCGTCTGACTGCAGATCAGAAGGTTGCGTGTTCAAATCACGTCGTGGTCAGTGTTTTTATGTGTGTAATCTCTGCTTTCTTTACTCAATGAATCAGCACTAGTACCAATGTGGCTTTACAGTACTAATCTCACACGAAAACAAACAAACCAATGCTGCTTTACATGACAATTGTCTCTCACAAAAGCCTGGCACACGGCAAATTCCTAAATCAGATGATGCTGTGTGATTGATAGACTTAAATCAGTCTTCGAACAGGGAGTTTAACTTCTTATGGCTTGGGGGCAGTATTTCAACGTCTGGATGAGAAGCGTGCCCCAAGTAAACGGCCTGTTACTCAGGCCCGGAAGCTAGGATATGCATGTAATGGGCAGATTTGGATAGAACACACTCTAAAGTTTCCAAAACTGTTAAAATTATGTCTGTGAGTATAACAGAACTGATATGGCAGGCGAAAACCTGAGGAAAATCCATCCAGGAAGTGGGATTTTTTTGATGTGGGTAGTTTTCAATTGAATGTGACTGCAACCAGATGAAGATCTTCAAAGGTAAGTGCTGACGAGGGGGCATTGTCAGATGGTACATTTCCCCAGAGAACCAGGCCTCCATTCCAAATTATACAGTCAACGAAATCTGAACTAGGCATCCCCTCCAAAAATGCAATTTGTCCAAGACTTCGTGGGGCAACGGTAGCGCGTCTGACTCCAGATCAGAAGGTTGCGTGTTCAAATCACGTCGTGGTCAGTGTTTTTATGTGTGTAATCTCTGCTTTCTTTACTCAATGAATCGGCACTAGTACCAATGTGGCTTTACAGTACTAATCTCACACGAAAACAAACAAACCAATGCTGCTTTACATGACAATTGTCTCTCACAAAAGCCTGGCACACAGCAAATTCCTAAATCAGATGATGCTGTGTGATTGATAGACTTAAATCAGTCTTCGAACAGGGAGTTTAACTTCTTATGGCTTGGGGGCAGTATTTCAACATCTGGATGAGAAGCGTGCCCCAAGTAAACGGCCTGTTACTCAGGCCCGGAAGCTAGGATATGCATGTAATGGGCAGATTTGGATAGAACACACTCTAAAGTTTCCAAAACTGTTAAAATTATGTCTGTGAGTATAACAGAACTGATATGGCAGACGAAAACCTGAGGAAAATCCATCCAGTAAGTGGGATTTTTTTGATGTGGGTAGTTTTCAATTGAATGTGACTGCAACCAGATGAAGATCTTCAAAGGTAAGTGCTGACGAGGGGGCATTGCCAGATGGTTCATTTCCCCAGAGAACCAGGCCTCCATTCCAAATTATACAGTCAACGAAATCTGAACTAGGCATCCCCTCCAAAGATGCAGTTTGTCCAAGACTTCGTGGCGCAACGGTAGCGCGTCTGACTCCAGATCAGAAGGTTGCGTGTTCAAATCACGTCGTGGTCAGTGTTTTTATGTGTGTAATCTCTGCTTTCTTTACTCAATGAATCGGCACTAGTACCAATGTGGCTTTACAGTACTAATCTCGCACGAAAACAAACAAACCAATGCTGCTTTACATGACAATTGTCTCTCACAAAAGCCTGGCACACGGCAAATTCCTAAATCAGATGATGCTGTGTGATTGATAGACTTAAATCAGTCTTCGAACAGGGAGTTTAACTTCTTATGGCTTGGGGGCAGTATTTCAACGTCTGGATGAGAAGCGTGCCCCAAGTAAACGGCCTGTTACTCAGGCCCGGAAGCTAGGATATGCATGTAATGGGCAGATTTGGATAGAACACACTCTAAAGTTTCCAAAACTGTTAAAATTATGTCTGTGAGTATAACAGAACTGATATGGCAGGCGAAAACCTGAGGAAAATCCATCCAGGAAGTGGGATTTTTTTGATTTGGGTAGTTTTCAATTGAATGTGACTGCAACCAGATGAAGATCTTCAAAGGTAAGTGCTGACGAGGGGGCATTGTCAGATGGTACATTTCCCCAGAGAACCAGGCCTCCATTCCAAATTATACAGTCAACGAAATCTGAACTAGGCATCCCCTCCAAAGGTGCAATTTGTCCAAGACTTCGTGGCGCAACGGTAGCGCGTCTGACTGCAGATCAGAAGGTTGCGTGTTCAAATCACGTCGTGGTCAGTGTTTTTATGTGTGTAATCTCTGCTTTCTTTACTCAATGAATCAGCACTAGTACCAATGTGGCTTTACAGTACTAATCTCACACGAAAACAAACAAACCAATGCTGCTTTACATGACAATTGTCTCTCACAAAAGCCTGGCACACGGCAAATTCCTAAATCAGATGATGCTGTGTGATTGATAGACTTAAATCAGTCTTCGAACAGGGAGTTTAACTTCTTATGGCTTGGGGGCAGTATTTCAACGTCTGGATGAGAAGCGTGCCCCAAGTAAACGGCCTGTTACTCAGGCCCGGAAGCTAGGATATGCATGTAATGGGCAGATTTGGATAGAACACACTCTAAAGTTTCCAAAACTGTTAAAATTATGTCTGTGAGTATAACAGAACTGATATGGCAGGCGAAAACCTGAGGAAAATCCATCCAGGAAGTGGGATTTTTTTGATGTGGGTAGTTTTCAATTGAATGTGACTGCAACCAGATGAAGATCTTCAAAGGTAAGTGCTGACGAGGGGGCATTGTCAGATGGTACATTTCCCCAGAGAACCAGGCCTCCATTCCAAATTATACAGTCAACGAAATCTGAACTAGGCATCCCCTCCAAAGGTGCAATTTGTCCAAGACTTCGTGGCGCAACGGTAGCGCGTCTGACTGCAGATCAGAAGGTTGCGTGTTCAAATCACTTCGTGGTCAGTGTTTTTATGTGTGTAATCTCTGCTTTCTTTACTCAATGAATCAGCACTAGTACCAATGTGGCTTTACAGTACTAATCTCACACGAAAACAAACAAACCAATGCTGCTTTACATGACAATTGTCTCTCACAAAAGCCTGGCACACGGCAAATTCCTAAATCAGATGATGCTGTGTGATTGATAGACTTAAATCAGTCTTCGAACAGGGAGTTTAACTTCTTATGGCTTGGGGGCAGTATTTCAACGTCTGGATGAGAAGCGTGCCCCAAGTAAACGGCCTGTTACTCAGGCCCGGAAGCTAGGATATGCATGTAATGGGCAGATTTGGATAGAACACACTCTAAAGTTTCCAAAACTGTTAAAATTATGTCTGTGAGTATAACAGAACTGATATGGCAGGCGAAAACCTGAGGAAAATCCATCCAGGAAGTGGGATTTTTTTGATGTGGGTAGTTTTCAATTGAATGTGACTGCAACCAGATGAAGATCTTCAAAGGTAAGTGCTGACGAGGGGGCATTGTCAGATGGTACATTTCCCCAGAGAACCAGGCCTCCATTCCAAATTATACAGTCAACGAAATCTGAACTAGGCATCCCCTCCAAAGATGCAATATGTCCAAGACTTCGTGGCGCAACGGTAGCGCGTCTGACTCCAGATCAGAAGGTTGCGTGTTCAAATCACGTCGTGGTCAGTGTTTTTATGTGTGTAATCTCTGCTTTCTTTACTCAATGAATCAGCACTAGTACCAATGTGGCTTTACAGTACTAATCTCGCACGAAAACAAACAAACCAATGCTGCTTTACATGACAATTGTCTCTCACAAAAGCCTGGCACACGGCAAATTCCTAAATCAGATGATGCTGTGTGATTGATAGACTTAAATCAGTCTTCGAACAGGGAGTTTAACTTCTTATGGCTTGGGGGCAGTATTTCAACGTCTGGATGAGAAGCGTGCCCCAAGTAAACGGCCTGTTACTCAGGCCCGGAAGCTAGGATATGCATGTAATGGGCAGATTTGGATAGAACACACTCTAAAGTTTCCAAAACTGTTAAAATTATGTCTGTGAGTATAACAGAACTGATATGGCAGGCGAAAACCTGAGGAAAATCCATCCAGGAAGTGGGATTTTTTTGATGTGGGTAGTTTTCAATTGAATGTGACTGCAACCAGATGAAGATCTTCAAAGGTAAGTGCTGACGAGGGGGCATTGTCAGATGGTACATTTCCCCAGAGAACCAGGCCTCCATTCCAAATTATACAGTCAACGAAATCTGAACTAGGCATCCCCTCCAAAGATGCATTTTGTCCAAGACTTCGTGGCGCAACGGTAGCGCGTCTGACTCCAGATCAGAAGGATGCGTGTTCAAATCACGTCGTGGTCAGTGTTTTTATGTGTGTAATCTCTGCTTTCTTTACTCAATGAATCGGCACTAGTACCAATGTGGCTTTACAGTACTAATCTCACACGAAAACAAACAAACCAATGCTGCTTTACATGACAATTGTCTCTCACAAAAGCCTGGCACACGGCAAATTCCTAAATCAGATGATGCTGTGTGATTGATAGACTTAAATCAGTCTTCGAACAGGGAGTTTAACTTCTTATGGCTTGGGGGCAGTATTTCAACGTCTGGATGAGAAGCGTGCCCCAAGTAAACGGCCTGTTACTCAGGCCCGGAAGCTAGGATATGCATGTAATGGGCAGATTTGGATAGAACACACTCTAAAGTTTCCAAAACTGTTAAAATTATGTCTGTGAGTATAACAGAACTGATATGGCAGGCGAAAACCTGAGGAAAATCCATCCAGGAAGTGGGATTTTTTTGATGTGGGTAGTTTTCAATTGAATGTGACTGCAACCAGATGAAGATCTTCAAAGGTAAGTGCTGACGAGGGGGCATTGTCAGATGGTACATTTCCCCAGAGAACCAGGCCTCCATTCCAAATTATACAGTCAACGAAATCTGAACTAGGCATCCCCTCCAAAGATGCAATTTGTCCAAGACTTCGTGGCGCAACGGTAGCGCGTCTGACTCCAGATCAGAAGGTTGCGTGTTCAAATCACGTAGTGGTCAGTGTTTTTATGTGTGTAATCTCTGCTTTCTTTACTCAATGAATCGGCACTAGTACCAATGTGGCTTTACAGTACTAATCTCACACGAAAACAAACAAACCAATGCTGCTTTACATGACAATTGTCTCTCACAAAAGCCTGGCACACAGCAAATTCCTAAATCAGATGATGCTGTGTGATTGATAGACTTAAATCAGTCTTCGAACAGGGAGTTTAACTTCTTATGGCTTGGGGGCAGTATTTCAACATCTGGATGAGAAGCGTGCCCCAAGTAAACGGCCTGTTACTCAGGCCCGGAAGCTAGGATATGCATGTAATGGGCAGATTTGGATAGAACACACTCTAAAGTTTCCAAAACTGTTAAAATTATGTCTGTGAGTATAACAGAACTGATATGGCAGACAAAAACCTGAGGAAAATCCATCCAGTAAGTGGGATTTTTTTGATGTGGGTAGTTTTCAATTGAATGTGACTGCAACCAGATGAAGATCTTCAAAGGTAAGTGCTGACGAGGGGGCATTGCCAGATGGTACATTTCCCCAGAGAACCAGGCCTCCATTCCAAATTATACAGTCAACGAAATCTGAACTAGGCATCCCCTCCAAAGATGCAGTTTGTCCAAGACTTCGTGGCGCAACGGTAGCGCGTCTGACTCCAGATCAGAAGGTTGCGTGTTCAAATCACGTCGTGGTCAGTGTTTTTATGTGTGTAATCTCTGCTTTCTTTACTCAATGAATCGGCACTAGTACCAATGTGGCTTTACAGTACTAATCTCGCACGAAAACAAACAAACCAATGCTGCTTTACATGACAATTGTCTCTCACAAAAGCCTGGCACACGGCAAATTCCTAAATCAGATGATGCTGTGTGATTGATAGACTTAAATCAGTCTTCGAACAGGGAGTTTAACTTCTTATGGCTTGGGGGCAGTATTTCAACGTCTGGATGAGAAGCGTGCCCCAAGTAAACGGCCTGTTACTCAGGCCCGGAAGCTAGGATATGCATGTAATGGGCAGATTTGGATAGAACACACTCTAAAGTTTCCAAAACTGTTAAAATTATGTCTGTGAGTATAACAGAACTGATATGGCAGGCGAAAACCTGAGGAAAATCCATCCAGGAAGTGGGATTTTTTTGATTTGGGTAGTTTTCAATTGAATGTGACTGCAACCAGATGAAGATCTTCAAAGGTAAGTGCTGACGAGGGGGCATTGTCAGATGGTACATTTCCCCAGAGAACCAGGCCTCCATTCCAAATTATACAGTCAACGAAATCTGAACTAGGCATCCCCTCCAAAGGTGCAATTTGTCCAAGACTTCGTGGCGCAACGGTAGCGCGTCTGACTGCAGATCAGAAGGTTGCGTGTTCAAATCACGTCGTGGTCAGTGTTTTTATGTGTGTAATCTCTGCTTTCTTTACTCAATGAATCAGCACTAGTACCAATGTGGCTTTACAGTACTAATCTCACACGAAAACAAACAAACCAATGCTGCTTTACATGACAATTGTCTCTCACAAAAGCCTGGCACACGGCAAATTCCTAAATCAGATGATGCTGTGTGATTGATAGACTTAAATCAGTCTTCGAACAGGGAGTTTAACTTCTTATGGCTTGGGGGCAGTATTTCAACGTCTGGATGAGAAGCGTGCCCCAAGTAAACGGCCTGTTACTCAGGCCCGGAAGCTAGGATATGCATGTAATGGGCAGATTTGGATAGAACACACTCTAAAGTTTCCAAAACTGTTAAAATTATGTCTGTGAGTATAACAGAACTGATATGGCAGGCGAAAACCTGAGGAAAATCCATCCAGGAAGTGGGATTTTTTTGATGTGGGTAGTTTTCAATTGAATGTGACTGCAACCAGATGAAGATCTTCAAAGGTAAGTGCTGACGAGGGGGCATTGTCAGATGGTACATTTCCCCAGAGAACCAGGCCTCCATTCCAAATTATACAGTCAACGAAATCTGAACTAGGCATCCCCTCCAAAGGTGCAATTTGTCCAAGACTTCGTGGCGCAACGGTAGCGCGTCTGACTGCAGATCAGAAGGTTGCGTGTTCAAATCACTTCGTGGTCAGTGTTTTTATGTGTGTAATCTCTGCTTTCTTTACTCAATGAATCAGCACTAGTACCAATGTGGCTTTACAGTACTAATCTCACACGAAAACAAACAAACCAATGCTGCTTTACATGACAATTGTCTCTCACAAAAGCCTGGCACACGGCAAATTCCTAAATCAGATGATGCTGTGTGATTGATAGACTTAAATCAGTCTTCGAACAGGGAGTTTAACTTCTTATGGCTTGGGGGCAGTATTTCAACGTCTGGATGAGAAGCGTGCCCCAAGTAAACGGCCTGTTACTCAGGCCCGGAAGCTAGGATATGCATGTAATGGGCAGATTTGGATAGAACACACTCTAAAGTTTCCAAAACTGTTAAAATTATGTCTGTGAGTATAACAGAACTGATATGGCAGGCGAAAACCTGAGGAAAATCCATCCAGGAAGTGGGATTTTTTTGATGTGGGTAGTTTTCAATTGAATGTGACTGCAACCAGATGAAGATCTTCAAAGGTAAGTGCTGACGAGGGGGCATTGTCAGATGGTACATTTCCCCAGAGAACCAGGCCTCCATTCCAAATTATACAGTCAACGAAATCTGAACTAGGCATCCCCTCCAAAGATGCAATATGTCCAAGACTTCGTGGCGCAACGGTAGCGCGTCTGACTCCAGATCAGAAGGTTGCGTGTTCAAATCACGTCGTGGTCAGTGTTTTTATGTGTGTAATCTCTGCTTTCTTTACTCAATGAATCAGCACTAGTACCAATGTGGCTTTACAGTACTAATCTCGCACGAAAACAAACAAACCAATGCTGCTTTACATGACAATTGTCTCTCACAAAAGCCTGGCACACGGCAAATTCCTAAATCAGATGATGCTGTGTGATTGATAGACTTAAATCAGTCTTCGAACAGGGAGTTTAACTTCTTATGGCTTGGGGGCAGTATTTCAACGTCTGGATGAGAAGCGTGCCCCAAGTAAACGGCCTGTTACTCAGGCCCGGAAGCTAGGATATGCATGTAATGGGCAGATTTGGATAGAACACACTCTAAAGTTTCCAAAACTGTTAAAATTATGTCTGTGAGTATAACAGAACTGATATGGCAGGCGAAAACCTGTTTTTATGTGTGTAATCTCTGCTTTCTTTACTCAATGAATCAGCACTAGTACCAATGTGGCTTTACAGTACTAATCTCGCACGAAAACAAACAAACCAATGCTGCTTTACATGACAATTGTCTCTCACAAAAGCCTGGCACACGGCAAATTCCTAAATCAGATGATGCTGTGTGATTGATAGACTTAAATCAGTCTTCGAACAGGGAGTTTAACTTCTTATGGCTTGGGGGCAGTATTTCGACGTCTGGATGAGAAGCGTGCCCCAAGTAAACTACCTGTTACTCAGGCCCGGAAGCTAGGATATGCATATAATGGGCAGATTCGGATAGAACACACTCTGAAGTTTCCAAAACTGTTAAAATCATGTCTGTGAGTATAACAGAACTGATATGGCAGGCGAAAACCTGAGGAAAATCCATCCAGGAAGTGTTTTTTTAAATTATTTTTATTATGACTATTTCTGTGTTTTGAATTTGGTGCTCTGCAATTTCACCGGATGTTGTCGAGGTGGGTTACTAGCAGAACACCTGCGCCGAGAGGTTAAACCTGGAGGTTCAGATCAAAAATCCTAAAGTCTTCAGACTAAGCTGTTTTGGCTCTGGGAGTGTATTGTCCACAGGTGAACATGTCATGGAAAGTCATAGAAAATTATAGTGTAGAAAGACTTCCTAGTTAAGGAAGGAGAACATTTCCACCATGCCCGAACAGGGACTTGAACCCTGGACCCTCAGATTAAAAGTGTGATGCTCTACTGACTGAGCTATCCGGGCTCTGCAAATGCCTATTTTCATACACCTAACCTGCCGGGCAGAGGCACCTGCTTACGAGGGGGCATTGTCAGATGGTACATTTCCCCAGAGAACCAGGCCTCCATTCCAAATTATACAGTCAACGAAATCTGAACTAGGCATCCCCTCCAAAGGTGCAATTTGTCCAAGACTTCGTGCCTCAACGGTAGTGCGTCTGACTCCAGATCAGAAGGTTGCGTGTTCAAATCACGTCGTGGTCAGTATTTTTATGTGTGTAATCTCTGCTTTCTTTACTCAATGAATCAGCACTAGTACCAATGTGGCTTTACAGTACTAATCTCGCACGAAAACAAACAAACCAATGCTGCTTTACATGACAATTGTCTCTCACAAAGCCTGGCACACTGCAAATTCCTAAATCAGATGATGCTGTGTGATTGATAGACTTAAATCAGTCTTCAAACAGGGAGTTTAACTTTTTATGGCTTGGGGGCAGTATTTCGACGTCTGGATGAGAAGCGTGCCCCAAGTAAACGGCCTGTTACTCAGGCCCGGAAGCTAGGATATGCATATAATGGGCAGATTTGGATAGAACACACTCTAAAGTTTCCAAAACTGTTAAAATTATGTCTGTGAGTATAACAGAACTGATATGGCAGGCGAAAACCTGAGGAAAATCCATCCAGGAAGTGTTTTTTTAAATTATTTTTATTATGACTATTTCTGTGTTTTGAATTTGGTGCTCTGCAATTTCACCGGATGTTGTCGAGGTGGGTTACTAGCAGAACACCTGCGCCGAGAGGTTAAACCTGGAGGTTCAGATTAAAAATGCTAAAGTCTTCAGACTAAGCTGTTTTGGCTCTGGGAGTGTATTGTCCACAGGTGAACATGTCATGGAAAGTCATAGAAAATGAGAGTGTAGAAAGACTTCCTAGTGAAGGAAGGAGAACATTTCCACCACGCCCGAACAGGGACTTGAACCCTGGACCCTCAGATTAAAAGTCTGATGTTCTACTGACTGAGCTATCCAGGCTCTGCAAATGCCTATTTTCATACACCTAACCTGCCGGGCAGAGGCACCCGCTTACGAGGGGGCATTGTCAGATGGTACATTTCCCCAGAGAACCAGGCCTCCATTCCAAATTATACAGTCAACAAAATCTGAACTAGGCATCCCCTCCAAAGATGCAATTTGTCCAAGACTTCGTGGCGCAACGGTAGTGCGTCTGACTCCAGATCAGAAGGTTGCTTGTTCAAATCACGTCGTGGTCAGTGTTTTTATGTGTGTAATCTCTGCTTTCTTTACTCAATGAATCAGCACTAGTACCAATGTGGCTTTACAGTACTAATCTCGCACGAAAACAAACAAACCAATGCTGCTTTACATGACAATTGTCTCTCACAAAGCCTGGCACACTGCAAATTCCTAAATCAGATGATGCTGTGTGATTGATAGACTTAAATCAGTCTTCGAACAGGGAGTTTAACTTTTTATGGCTTGGGGGCAGTATTTCGACGTCTGGATGAGAAGCGTGCCCCAAGTAAACTACCTGTTACTCAGGCCCGGGAGCTAGGATATGCATATAATGGGCAGATTTGGATAGAACACACTCTAAAGTTTCCAAAACTGTTAAAATTATGTCTGTGAGTATAACAGAACTGATATGGCAGGCGAAAACCTGAGGAAAGTCCATCCAGGAAGTGTTTTTTAAAATTATTTTTATTATGACTATTTCTGTGTTTTGAATTTGTTGCTCTGCAATTTCACCGGATGTTGTCGAGGTGGGTTACTAGCAGAACACCTGCGCCGAGAGGTTAAACCTGGAGGTTCAGATTAAAAATGCTAAAGTCTTCAGACTAAGCTGTTTTGGCTCTGGGAGTGTATTGTCCACAGGTGAACATGTCATGGAAAGTCATAGAAAATGATAGTGTAGAAAGACTTCCTAGTTAAGGAAGGAGAACAATTCCACCACGCCCGAACAGGGAATTGAACCCTGGACCCTCAGATTAAACGTCTGATGCTCTACCGACTGAGCTATCCGTGCTCTGCAAATGCCTATTTTCATACAACTAACCTGCCGGGCAGAGGCACCTGCTTACGAGGGGGCATTGTCAGATGGTACATTTCCCCAGAGAACCAGGCCTCCATTCCAAATTATACAGTCAACGAAATCTGAACTAGGCATCCCCTCCAAAGATGCAATTTGTCCAAGACTTCGTGCCTCAACGGTAGCGCGTCTGACTCCAGATCAGAAGGTTGCGTGTTCAAATCACGTCGTGGTCAGTATTTTTATGTGTGTAATCTCTGCTTTCTTTACTCAATGAATCAGCACTAGTACCAATGTGGCTTTACAGTACTAATCTCGCACGAAAACAAACAAACAAACCATGCTGCTTTACATGACAATTGTCTCTCACAAAGCCTGGCACACTGCAAATTCCTAAATCAGATGATGCTGTGTGATTGATAGACTTAAATCAGTCTTCGAACAGGGAGTTTAACTTTTTATGGTTTGGGGGCAGTATTTCGACGTCTGGATGAGAAGCGTGCCCCAAGTAAACTACCTGTTACTCAGGCCCGGAAGCTAGGATATGCATATAATGGGCAGATTTGGATAGAAAACACTCTAAAGTTTCCAAAACTGTTAAAATTATGTCTGTGAGTATAACAGAACTGATATGGCAGGCGAAAACCTGTTTTTATGTGTGTAATCTCTGCTTTCTTTACTCAATGAATCAGCACTAGTACCAATGTGGCTTTACAGTACTAATCTCGCACGAAAACAAACAAACCAATGCTGCTTTACATGACAATTGTCTCTCACAAAGCCTGGCACACTGCAAATTCCTAAATCAGATGATGCTGTGTGATTGACAGACTTAAATCAGTCTTCGAACAGGGAGTTTAACTTTTTATGGCTTGGGGGCAGTATTTCGACGTCTGGATGAGAAGCGTGCCCCAAGTAAACTACCTGTTACTCAGGCCCGGGAGCTAGGATATGCATATAATGGGCAGATTTGGATAGAACACACTCTAAAGTTTCCAAAACTGTTAAAATTATGTCTGTGAGTATAACAGAACTGATATGGCAGGCGAAAACCTGAGGAAAATCCATCCAGGAAGTGTTTTTTAAAATTATTTTTATTATGACTATTTCTGTGTTTTGAATTTGTTGCTCTGCAATTTCACCGGATGTTGTCGAGGTGGGTTACTAGCAGAACACCTGCGCCGAGAGGTTAAACCTGGAGGTTCAGATTAAAAATGCTAAAGTCTTCAGACTAAGCTGTTTTGGCTCTGGGAGTGTATTGTCCACAGGTGAACATGTCATGGAAAGTCATAGAAAATGAGAGTGTAGAAAGACTTCCTAGTGAAGGAAGGAGAACATTTCCACCACGCCCGAACAGGGACTTGAACCCTGGACCCTCAGATTAAAAGTCTGATGCTCTACTGACTGAGCTATCCAGGCTCTGCAAATGCCTATTTTCATACACCTAACCTGCCGGGCAGAGGCACCCGCTTACGAGGGGGCATTGTCAGATGGTACATTTCCCCAGAGAACCAGGCCTCCATTCCAAATTATACAGTCAACGAAATCTGAACTAGGCATCCCCTCCAAAGATGCAATTTGTCCAAGACTTCGTGGCGCAACGGTAGTGCGTCTGACTCCAGATCAGAAGGTTGCTTGTTCAAATCACGTCGTGGTCAGTGTTTTTATGTGTGTAATCTCTGCTTTCTTTACTCAATGAATCAGCACTAGTACCAATGTGGCTTTACAGTACTAATCTCGCACGAAAACAAACAAACCAATGCTGCTTTACATGACAATTGTCTCTCACAAAGCCTGGCACACTGCAAATTCCTAAATCAGATGATGCTGTGTGATTGACAGACTTAAATCAGTCTTCGAACAGGGAGTTTAACTTTTTATGGCTTGGGGGCAGTATTTCGACGTCTGGATGAGAAGCGTGCCCCAAGTAAACTACCTGTTACTCAGGCCCGGGAGCTAGGATATGCATATAATGGGCAGATTTGGATAGAACACACTCTAAAGTTTCCAAAACTGTTAAAATTATGTCTGTGAGTATAACAGAACTGATATGGCAGGCGAAAACCTGAGGAAAATCCATCCAGGAAGTGTTTTTTAAAATTATTTTTATTATGACTATTTCTGTGTTTTGAATTTGTTGCTCTGCAATTTCACCGGATGTTGTCGAGGTGGGTTACTAGCAGAACACCTGCGCCGAGAGGTTAAACCTGGAGGTTCAAATTAAAAATGCTAAAGTCTTCAGACTAAGCTGTTTTGGCTCTGGGAGTGTATTGTCCACAGGTGAACATGTCATGGAAAGTCATAGAAAATGATAGTGTAGAAAGACTTCCTAGTTAAGGAAGGAGAACAATTCCACCACGCCGAACAGGGAATTGAACCCTGGACCCTCAGATTAAACGTCTGATGCTCTACCGACTGAGCTATCCGTGCTCTGCAAATGCCTATTTTCATACACCTAACCTGCCGGGCAGAGGCACCTGCTTACGAGGGGGCATTGTCAGATGGTACATTTCCCCAGAGAACCAGGCCTCCATTCCAAATTATACAGTCAACGAAATCTGAACTAGGCATCCCCTCCAAAGATGCAATTTGTCCAAGACTTCGTGCCTCAACGGTAGCGCGTCTGACTCCAGATCAGAAGGTTGCGTGTTCAAATCACGTCGTGGTCAGTATTTTTATGTGTGTAATCTCTGCTTTCTTTACTCAATGAATCAGCACTAGTACCAATGTGGCTTTACAGTACTAATCTCGCACGAAAACAAACAAACAAACCATGCTGCTTTACATGACAATTGTCTCTCACAAAGCCTGGCACACTGCAAATTCCTAAATCAGATGATGCTGTGTGATTGATAGACTTAAATCAGTCTTCGAACAGGGAGTTTAACTTTTTATGGTTTGGGGGCAGTATTTCGACGTCTGGATGAGAAGCGTGCCCCAAGTAAACTACCTGTTACTCAGGCCCGGAAGCTAGGATATGCATATAATGGGCAGATTTGGATAGAAAACACTCTAAAGTTTCCAAAACTGTTAAAATTATGTCTGTGAGTATAACAGAACTGATATGGCAGGCGAAAACCTGTTTTTATGTGTGTAATCTCTGCTTTCTTTACTCAATGAATCAGCACTAGTACCAATGTGGCTTTACAGTACTAATCTCGCACGAAAACAAACAAACCAATGCTGCTTTACATGACAATTGTCTCTCACAAAGCCTGGCACACTGCAAATTCCTAAATCAGATGATGCTGTGTGATTGATAGACTTAAATCAGTCTTCGAACAGGGAGTTTAACTTTTTATGGCTTGGGGGCAGTATTTCGACGTCTGGATGAGAAGCGTGCCCCAAGTAAACTACCTGTTACTCAAGCCCGGAAGCTAGGATATGCATATAATGGGCAGATTTGGATAGAACACACTCTAAAGTTTCCAAAACTGTTAAAATTATGTCTGTGAGTATAACAGAACTGATATGGCAGGCGAAAACCTGAGGAAAATCCATCCAGGAAGTGTTTTTTTAAATTATTTTTATTATGACTATTTCTGTGTTTTGAATTTGGTGCTCTGCAATTTCACCGGATGTTGTCGAGGTGGGTTACTAGCAGAACACCTGCGCCGAGAGGTTAAACCTGGAGGTTCAGATTAAAAATGCTAAAGTCTTCAGACTAAGCTGTTTTGGCTCTGGGAGTGTATTGTCCACAGGTGAACATGTCATGGAAAGTCATAGAAAATGATAGTGTAGAAAGACTTCCTAGTTAAGGAAGGAGAACATTTCCACCACGCCCGAACAGGGACTTGAACCCTGGACCCCCAGATTAAAAGTCTGATGCTCTACCGACTGAGCTATCCGGGCTCTGCAAATGCCTATTTTCATACACCTAACCTGCCGGGCAGAGGCACCTGCTTACGAGGGGGCATTGTCAGATGGTACATTTCCCCAGAGAACCAGGCCTCCATTCCAAATTATACAGTCAACGAAATCTGAACTAGGCATCCCCTCCAAAGATGCAATTTTTCCAAGACTTCGTGGCGCAACGGTAGCGCGTCTGACTCCAGATCAGAAGGTTGCGTGTTCAAATCACGTCGTGGTCAGTGTTTTTATGTGTGTAATCTCTGCTTTCTTTACTCAATGAATCAGCACTAGTACCAATGTGGCTTTACAGTACTAATCTCGCACGAAAACAAACAAACCAATGCTGCTTGACAATTGTCTCTCACAAAGCCTGGCACACTGCAAATTCCTAAATCAGATGATGCTGTGTGATTGATAGACTTAAATCAGTCTTCGAACAGGGAGTTTAACTTTTTATGGTTTGGGGGCAGTATTTCGACGTCTGGATGAGAAGCGTGCCCCAAGTAAACTACCTGTTACTCAGGCCCGGAAGCTAGGATATGCATATAACTGGCAGATTTGGATAGAAAACACTCTAAAGTTTCCAAAACTGTTAAAATTATGTCTGTGAGTATAACAGAACTGATATGGCAGGCGAAAACCTGTTTTTATGTGTGTAATCTCTGCTTTCTTTACTCAATGAATCAGCACTAGTACCAATGTGGCTTTACAGTACTAATCTCGCACGAAAACAAACAAACCAATGCTGCTTTACATGACAATTGTCTCTCACAAAGCCTGGCACACTGCAAATTCCTAAATCAGATGATGCTGTGTGATTGATAGACTTAAATCAGTCTTCGAACAGGGAGTTTAACTTTTTATGGTTTGGGGGCAGTATTTCGACGTCTGGATGAGAAGCGTGCCCCAAGTAAACTACCTGTTACTCAGGCCCGGAAGCTAGGATATGCATATAATGGGCAGATTTGGATAGAACACACTCTAAAGTTTCCAAAACTGTTAAAATCATGTCTGTGAGTATAACATAACTGATATGGCAGGCGAAAACCTGAGGAAAATCCATCCAGGAAGTGTTTTTTAAAATTATTTTTATTATGACTATTTCTGTGTTTTGAATTTGGTGCTCTGCAATTTCACCGGATGTTGTCGAGGTGGGTTACTAGCAGAACACCTGCGCCGAGTGGTTAAACCTGGAGGTTCAGATTAAAAATCCTAAAGTCTTCAGACTAAGCTGTTTTGGCTCTGGGAGTGTATTGTCCACAGGTGAACATGTCATGGAAAGTCATAGAAAATGATAGTGTAGAAAGACTTCCTAGTTAAGGAAGGAGAACATTTCCACCACGCCCGAACAGGGACTTGAACCCTGGACCCTCAGATTAAAAGTCTGATGCTCTACCGACTGAGCTATCCGTGCTCTGCAAATGCCTATTTTCATACACCTAACCTGCCGGGCAGAGGCACCTGCTTACGAGGGGGCATTGTCAGATGGTACATTTCCCCAGAGAACCAGGCCTCCATTCCAAATTATACAGTCAACGAAATCTGAACTAGGCATCCCCTCCAAAGATGCAATTTGTCCAAGACTTCGTTGCGCAACGGTAGCGAGTCTGACTCCAGATCAGAAGGTTGCGTGTTCAAATCACGTCGTGGTCAGTATTTTTATGTGTGTAATCTCTGCTTTCTTTACTCAATGAATCAGCACTAGTACCAATGTGGCTTTACAGTACTAATCTCGCACGAAAACAAACAAACAAACCATGCTGCTTTACATGACAATTGTCTCTCACAAAGCCTGGCACACTGCAAATTCCTAAATCAGATGATGCTGTGTGATTGATAGACTTAAATCAGTCTTCGAACAGGGAGTTTAACTTTTTATGGTTTGGGGGCAGTATTTCGACGTCTGGATGAGAAGCGTGCCCCAAGTAAACTACCTGTTACTCAGGCCCGGAAGCTAGGATATGCATATAATGGGCAGATTTGGATAGAACACACTCTAAAGTTTCCAAAACTGTTAAAATTATGTCTGTGAGTATAACAGAACTGATATGGCAGGCGAAAACCTGTTTTTATGTGTGTAATCTCTGCTTTCTTTACTCAATGAATCAGCACTAGTACCAATGTGGCTTTACAGTACTAATCTCACACGAAAACAAACAAACCAATGCTGCTTTACATGACAATTGTCTCTCACAAAGCCTGGCACACTGCAAATTCCTAAATCAGATGATGCTGTGTGATTGATAGACTTAAATCAGTCTTCGAACAGGGAGTTTAACTTTTTATGGCTTGGGGGCAGTATTTCGACGTCTGGATGAGAAGCGTGCCCCAAGTAAACTACCTGTTACTCAGGCCCGGAAGCTAGGATATGCATATAACTGGCAGATTTGGATAGAAAACACTCTAAAGTTTCCAAAACTGTTAAAATTATGTCTGTGAGTATAACAGAACTGATATGGCAGGCGAAAACCTGTTTTTATGTGTGTAATCTCTGCTTTCTTTACTCAATGAATCAGCACTAGTACCAATGTGGCTTTACAGTACTAACCTCGCACGAAAACAAACAAACCAATGCTGCTTTACATGACAATTGTCTCTCACAAAGCCTGGCACACTGCAAATTCCTAAATCAGATGATGCTGTGTGATTGATAGACTTAAATCAGTCTTCGAACAGGGAGTTTAACTTTTTATGGTTTGGGGGCAGTATTTCGACGTCTGGATGAGAAGCGTGCCCCAAGTAAACTACCTGTTACTCAGGCCCGGAAGCTAGGATATGCATATAATGGGCAGATTTGGATAGAACACACTCTAAAGTTTCCAAAACTGTTAAAATCATGTCTGTGAGTATAACATAACTGATATGGCAGGCGAAAACCTGAGGAAAATCCATCCAGGAAGTGTTTTTTAAAATTATTTTTATTATGACTATTTCTGTGTTTTGAATTTGGTGCTCTGCAATTTCACCGGATGTTGTCGAGGTGGGTTACTAGCAGAACACCTGCGCCGAGAGGTTAAACCTGGAGGTTCAGATTAAAAATCCTAAAGTCTTCAGACTAAGCTGTTTTGGCTCTGGGAGTGTATTGTCCACAGGTGAACATGTCATGGAAAGTCATAGAAAATGATAGTGTAGAAAGACTTCCTAGTTAAGGAAGGAGAACATTTCCACCACGCCCGAACAGGGACTTGAACCCTGGACCCTCAGATTAAAAGTCTGATGCTCTACCGACTGAGCTATCCGTGCTCTGCAAATGCCTATTTTCATACACCTAACCTGCCGGGCAGAGGCACCTGCTTACGAGGGGGCATTGTCAGATGGTACATTTCCCCAGAGAACCAGGCCTCCATTCCAAATTATACAGTCAACGAAATCTGAACTAGGCATCCCCTCCAAAGATGCCATTTGTCCAAGACTTCGTTGCGCAACGGTAGCGAGTCTGACTCCAGATCAGAAGGTTGCGTGTTCAAATCACGTCGTGGTCAGTATTTTTATGTGTGTAATCTCTGCTTTCTTTACTCAATGAATCAGCACTAGTACCAATGTGGCTTTACAGTACTAATCTCGCACGAAAACAAACAAACAAACCATGCTGCTTTACATGACAATTGTCTCTCACAAAGCCTGGCACACTGCAAATTCCTAAATCAGATGATGCTGTGTGATTGATAGACTTAAATCAGTCTTCGAACAGGGAGTTTAACTTTTTATGGTTTGGGGGCAGTATTTCGACGTCTGGATGAGAAGCGTGCCCCAAGTAAACTACCTGTTACTCAGGCCCGGAAGCTAGGATATGCATATAATGGGCAGATTTGGATAGAACACACTCTAAAGTTTCCAAAACTGTTAAAATTATGTCTGTGAGTATAACAGAACTGATATGGCAGGCGAAAACCTGTTTTTATGTGTGTAATCTCTGCTTTCTTTACTCAATGAATCAGCACTAGTACCAATGTGGCTTTACAGTACTAATCTCACACGAAAACAAACAAACCAATGCTGCTTTACATGACAATTGTCTCTCACAAAGCCTGGCACACTGCAAATTCCTAAATCAGATGATGCTGTGTGATTGATAGACTTAAATCAGTCTTCGAACAGGGAGTTTAACTTTTTATGGCTTGGGGGCAGTATTTCGACGTCTGGATGAGAAGCGTGCCCCAAGTAAACTACCTGTTACTCAGGCCCGGAAGCTAGGATATGCATATAATGGGCAGATTCGGATAGAACACACTCTGAAGTTTCCAAAACTGTTAAAATCATGTCTGTGAGTATAACAGAACTGATATGGCAGGCGAAAACCTGAGGAAAATCCATCCAGGAAGTGTTTTTTTAAATTATTTTTATTATGACTATTTCTGTGTTTTGAATTTGGTGCTCTGCAATTTCACCGGATGTTGTCGAGGTGGGTTACTAGCAGAACACCTGCGCCGAGAGGTTAAACCTGGAGGTTCAGATTAAAAATGCTAAAGTCTTCAGACTAAGCTGTTTTGGCTCTGGGAGTGTATTGTCCACAGGTGAACATGTCATGGAAAGTCATAGAAAATGAGAGTGTAGAAAGACTTCCTAGTGAAGGAAGGAGAACATTTCCACCACGCCCGAACAGGGACTTGAACCCTGGACCCTCAGATTAAAAGTCTGATGCTCTACTGACTGAGCTATCCGGGCTCTGCAAATGCCTATTTTCATACACCTAACCTGCCGGGCAGAGGCACCTGCTTACGAGGGGGCATTGTCAGATGGTACATTTCCCCAGAGAACCAGGCCTCCATTCCAAATTATACAGTCAACGAAATCTGAACTATGCATCCCCTCCAAAGATGCAATTTGTCCAAGACTTCGTGCCTCAACGGTAGCGCGTCTGACTCCAGATCAGAAGGTTGCGTGTTCAAATCACGTCGTGGTCAGTATTTTTATGTGTGTAATCTCTGCTTTCTTTACTCAATGAATCAGCACTAGTACCAATGTGGCTTTACAGTACTAATCTCGCACGAAAACAAACAAACAAACCATGCTGCTTTACATGACAATTGTCTCTCACAAAGCCTGGCACACTGCAAATTCCTAAATCAGATGATGCTGTGTGATTGATAGACTTAAATCAGTCTTCGAACAGGGAGTTTAACTTTTTATGGTTTGGGGGCAGTATTTCGACGTCTGGATGAGAAGCGTGCCCCAAGTAAACTACCTGTTACTCAGGCCCGGAAGCTAGGATATGCATATAATGGGCAGATTTGGATAGAAAACACTCTAAAGTTTCCAAAACTGTTAAAATTATGTCTGTGAGTATAACAGAACTGATATGGCAGGCGAAAACCTGTTTTTATGTGTGTAATCTCTGCTTTCTTTACTCAATGAATCAGCACTAGTACCAATGTGGCTTTACAGTACTAATCTCGCACGAAAACAAACAAACCAATGCTGCTTTACATGACAATTGTCTCTCACAAAGCCTGGGACACTGCAAATTCCTAAATCAGATGATGCTGTGTGATTGATAGACTTAAATCAGTCTTCGAACAGGGAGTTTAACTTTTTATGGCTTGGGGGCAGTATTTCGACGTCTGGATGAGAAGCGTGCCCCAAGTAAACTACCTGTTACTCAAGCCCGGGAGCTAGGATATGCATATAATGGGCAGATTTGGATAGAACACACTCTAAAGTTTCCAAAACTGTTAAAATCATGTCTGTGAGTATAACAGAACTGATATGGCAGGCGAAAACCTGAGGAAAATCCATCCAGGAAGTGTTTTTTTAAATTATTTTTATTATGACTATTTCTGTGTTTTGAATTTGGTGCTCTGCAATTTCACCGGATGTTGTCGAGGTGGGTTACTAGCAGAACACCTGCGCCGAGAGGTTAAACCTGGAGGTTCAGATTAAAAATCCTAAAGTCTTCAGACTAAGCTGTTTTGGCTCTGGGAGTGTATTGTCCACAGGTGAACATGTCATGGAAAGTCATAGAAAATTACAGTGTAGAAAGACTACCTAGTTAAGGAAGGAGAACATTTCCACCATGCCCGAACAGGGACTTGAACCCTGGACCCTCAGATTAAAAGTGTGATGCTCTACTGACTGAGCTATCCGGGCTCTGCAAATGCCTATTTTCATACACCTAACCTGCCGGGCAGAGGCACCTGCTTACGAGGGGGCATTGTCAGATGGTACATTTCCCCAGAGAACCAGGCCTCCATTCCAAATTATACAGTCAACGAAATCTGAACTAGGCATCCCCTCCAAAGATGCAATTTGTCCAAGGCTTCGTGGTGCAACGATAGTGCGTCTGACTCCAGATCAGAAGGTTGCTTGTTCAAATCAAGTCGTGGTCAGTGTTTTTATGTGTGTAATCTCTGCTTTCTTTACTCAATGAATCAGCACTAGTACCAATGTGGCTTTACAGTACTAATCTCGCACGAAAACAAACAAACCAATGCTGCTTTACATGACAATTGTCTCTCACAAAGCCTGGCACACTGCAAATTCCTAAATCAGATGATGCTGTGTGATTGATAGACTTAAATCAGTCTTCAAACAGGGAGTTTAACTTTTTATGGCTTGGGGGCAGTATTTCGACGTCTGGATGAGAAGCGTGCCCCAAGTAAACGGCCTGTTACTCAGGCCCGGAAGCTAGGATATGCATATAATGGGCAGATTTGGATAGAACACACTCTAAAGTTTCCAAAACTGTTAAAATCATGTCTGTGAGTATAACATAACTGATATGGCAGGCGAAAACCTGAGGAAAATCCATCCAGGAAGTGTTTTTTAAAATTATTTTTATTATGACTATTTCTGTGTTTTGAATTTGGTGCTCTGCAATTTCACCGGATGTTGTCGAGGTGGGTTACTAGCAGAACACCTGCGCCGAGTGGTTAAACCTGGAGGTTCAGATTAAAAATCCTAAAGTCTTCAGACTAAGCTGTTTTGGCTCTGGGAGTGTATTGTCCACAGGTGAACATGTCATGGAAAGTCATAGAAAATGATAGTGTAGAAAGACTTCCTAGTTAAGGAAGGAGAACATTTCCACCACGCCCGAACAGGGACTTGAACCCTGGACCCTCAGATTAAAAGTCTGATGCTCTACCGACTGAGCTATCCGTGCTCTGCAAATGCCTATTTTCATACACCTAACCTGCCGGGCAGAGGCACCTGCTTACGAGGGGGCATTGTCAGATGGTACATTTCCCCAGAGAACCAGGCCTCCATTCCAAATTATACAGTCAACGAAATCTGAACTAGGCATCCCCTCCAAAGATGCAATTTGTCCAAGACTTCGTTGCGCAACGGTAGCGAGTCTGACTCCAGATCAGAAGGTTGCGTGTTCAAATCACGTCGTGGTCGGTATTTTTATGTGTGTAATCTCTGCTTTCTTTACTCAATGAATCAGCACTAGTACCAATGTGGCTTTACAGTACTAATCTCGCACGAAAACAAACAAACAAACCATGCTGCTTTACATGACAATTGTCTCTCACAAAGCCTGGCACACTGCAAATTCCTAAATCAGATGATGCTGTGTGATTGATAGACTTAAATCAGTCTTCGAACAGGGAGTTTAACTTTTTATGGTTTGGGGGCAGTATTTCGACGTCTGGATGAGAAGCGTGCCCCAAGTAAACTACCTGTTACTCAGGCCCGGAAGCTAGGATATGCATATAATGGGCAGATTTGGATAGAACACACTCTAAAGTTTCCAAAACTGTTAAAATTATGTCTGTGAGTATAACAGAACTGATATGGCAGGCGAAAACCTGTTTTTATGTGTGTAATCTCTGCTTTCTTTACTCAATGAATCAGCACTAGTACCAATGTGGCTTTACAGTACTAATCTCACACGAAAACAAACAAACCAATGCTGCTTTACATGACAATTGTCTCTCACAAAGCCTGGCACACTGCAAATTCCTAAATCAGATGATGCTGTGTGATTGATAGACTTAAATCAGTCTTCGAACAGGGAGTTTAACTTTTTATGGCTTGGGGGCAGTATTTCGACGTCTGGATGAGAAGCGTGCCCCAAGTAAACTACCTGTTACTCAGGCCCGGAAGCTAGGATATGCATATAACTGGCAGATTTGGATAGAAAACACTCTAAAGTTTCCAAAACTGTTAAAATTATGTCTGTGAGTATAACAGAACTGATATGGCAGGCGAAAACCTGTTTTTATGTGTGTAATCTCTGCTTTCTTTACTCAATGAATCAGCACTAGTACCAATGTGGCTTTACAGTACTAACCTCGCACGAAAACAAACAAACCAATGCTGCTTTACATGACAATTGTCTCTCACAAAGCCTGGCACACTGCAAATTCCTAAATCAGATGATGCTGTGTGATTGATAGACTTAAATCAGTCTTCGAACAGGGAGTTTAACTTTTTATGGTTTGGGGGCAGTATTTCGACGTCTGGATGAGAAGCGTGCCCCAAGTAAACTACCTGTTACTCAGGCCCGGAAGCTAGGATATGCATATAATGGGCAGATTTGGATAGAACACACTCTAAAGTTTCCAAAACTGTTAAAATCATGTCTGTGAGTATAACATAACTGATATGGCAGGCGAAAACCTGAGGAAAATCCATCCAGGAAGTGTTTTTTAAAATTATTTTTATTATGACTATTTCTGTGTTTTGAATTTGGTGCTCTGCAATTTCACCGGATGTTGTCGAGGTGGGTTACTAGCAGAACACCTGCGCCGAGAGGTTAAACCTGGAGGTTCAGATTAAAAATCCTAAAGTCTTCAGACTAAGCTGTTTTGGCTCTGGGAGTGTATTGTCCACAGGTGAACATGTCATGGAAAGTCATAGAAAATGATAGTGTAGAAAGACTTCCTAGTTAAGGAAGGAGAACATTTCCACCACGCCCGAACAGGGACTTGAACCCTGGACCCTCAGATTAAAAGTCTGATGCTCTACCGACTGAGCTATCCGTGCTCTGCAAATGCCTATTTTCATACACCTAACCTGCCGGGCAGAGGCACCTGCTTACGAGGGGGCATTGTCAGATGGTACATTTCCCCAGAGAACCAGGCCTCCATTCCAAATTATACAGTCAACGAAATCTGAACTAGGCATCCCCTCCAAAGATGCAATTTGTCCAAGACTTCGTTGCGCAACGGTAGCGAGTCTGACTCCAGATCAGAAGGTTGCGTGTTCAAATCACGTCGTGGTCAGTATTTTTATGTGTGTAATCTCTGCTTTCTTTACTCAATGAATCAGCACTAGTACCAATGTGGCTTTACAGTACTAATCTCGCACGAAAACAAACAAACAAACCATGCTGCTTTACATGACAATTGTCTCTCACAAAGCCTGGCACACTGCAAATTCCTAAATCAGATGATGCTGTGTGATTGATAGACTTAAATCAGTCTTCGAACAGGGAGTTTAACTTTTTATGGTTTGGGGGCAGTATTTCGACGTCTGGATGAGAAGCGTGCCCCAAGTAAACTACCTGTTACTCAGGCCCGGAAGCTAGGATATGCATATAATGGGCAGATTTGGATAGAACACACTCTAAAGTTTCCAAAACTGTTAAAATTATGTCTGTGAGTATAACAGAACTGATATGGCAGGCGAAAACCTGTTTTTATGTGTGTAATCTCTGCTTTCTTTACTCAATGAATCAGCACTAGTACCAATGTGGCTTTACAGTACTAATCTCACACGAAAACAAACAAACCAATGCTGCTTTACATGACAATTGTCTCTCACAAAGCCTGGCACACTGCAAATTCCTAAATCAGATGATGCTGTGTGATTGATAGACTTAAATCAGTCTTCGAACAGGGAGTTTAACTTTTTATGGCTTGGGGGCAGTATTTCGACGTCTGGATGAGAAGCGTGCCCCAAGTAAACTACCTGTTACTCAGGCCCGGAAGCTAGGATATGCATATAATGGGCAGATTCGGATAGAACACACTCTGAAGTTTCCAAAACTGTTAAAATCATGTCTGTGAGTATAACAGAACTGATATGGCAGGCGAAAACCTGAGGAAAATCCATCCAGGAAGTGTTTTTTTAAATTATTTTTATTATGACTATTTCTGTGTTTTGAATTTGGTGCTCTGCAATTTCACCGGATGTTGTCGAGGTGGGTTACTAGCAGAACACCTGCGCCGAGAGGTTAAACCTGGAGGTTCAGATTAAAAATGCTAAAGTCTTCAGACTAAGCTGTTTTGGCTCTGGGAGTGTATTGTCCACAGGTGAACATGTCATGGAAAGTCATAGAAAATGAGAGTGTAGAAAGACTTCCTAGTGAAGGAAGGAGAACATTTCCACCACGCCCGAACAGGGACTTGAACCCTGGACCCTCAGATTAAAAGTCTGATGCTCTACTGACTGAGCTATCCGGGCTCTGCAAATGCCTATTTTCATACACCTAACCTGCCGGGCAGAGGCACCTGCTTACGAGGGGGCATTGTCAGATGGTACATTTCCCCAGAGAACCAGGCCTCCATTCCAAATTATACAGTCAACGAAATCTGAACTAGGCATCCCCTCCAAAGATGCAATTTGTCCAAGACTTCGTGCCTCAACGGTAGCGCGTCTGACTCCAGATCAGAAGGTTGCGTGTTCAAATCACGTCGTGGTCAGTATTTTTATGTGTGTAATCTCTACTTTCTTTACTCAATGAATCAGCACTAGTACCAATGTGGCTTTACAGTACTAATCTCGCACGAAAACAAACAAACAAACCAATGCTGCTTTACATGACAATTGTCTCTCACAAAGCCTGGCACACTGCAAATTCCTAAATCAGATGATGCTGTGTGATTGATAGACTTAAATCAGTCTTCGAACAGGGAGTTTAACTTTTTATGGCTTGGGGGCAGTATTTCGACGTCTGGATGAGAAGCGTGCCCCAAGTAAACTACCTGTTACTCAGGCCCGGAAGCTAGGATATGCATATAACTGGCAGATTTGGATAGAAAACACTCTAAAGTTTCCAAAACTGTTAAAATTATGTCTGTGAGTATAACAGAACTGATATGGCAGGCGAAAACCTGTTTTTATGTGTGTAATCTCTGCTTTCTTTACTCAATGAATCAGCACTAGTACCAATGTGGCTTTACAGTACTAACCTCGCACGAAAACAAACAAACAAACCAATGCTGCTTTACATGACAATTGTCTCTCACAAAGCCTGGCACACTGCAAATTCCTAAATCAGATGATGCTGTGTGATTGATAGACTTAAATCAGTCTTCGAACAGGGAGTTTAACTTTTTATGGTTTGGGGGCAGTATTTCGACGTCTGGATGAGAAGCGTGCCCCAAGTAAACTACCTGTTACTCAGGCCCGGAAGCTAGGATATGCATATAATGGGCAGATTTGGATAGAACACACTCTAAAGTTTCCAAAACTGTTAAAATCATGTCTGTGAGTATAACATAACTGATATGGCAGGCGAAAACCTGAGGAAAATCCATCCAGGAAGTGTTTTTTAAAATTATTTTTATTATGACTATTTCTGTGTTTTGAATTTGGTGCTCTGCAATTTCACCGGATGTTGTCGAGGTGGGTTACTAGCAGAACACCTGCGCCGAGAGGTTAAACCTGGAGGTTCAGATTAAAAATCCTAAAGTCTTCAGACTAAGCTGTTTTGGCTCTGGGAGTGTATTGTCCACAGGTGAACATGTCATGGAAAGTCATAGAAAATGATAGTGTAGAAAGACTTCCTAGTTAAGGAAGGAGAACATTTCCACCACGCCCGAACAGGGACTTGAACCCTGGACCCTCAGATTAAAAGTCTGATGCTCTACCGACTGAGCTATCCGTGCTCTGCAAATGCCTATTTTCATACACCTAACCTGCCGGGCAGAGGCACCTGCTTACGAGGGGGCATTGTCAGATGGTACATTTCCCCAGAGAACCAGGCCTCCATTCCAAATTATACAGTCAACGAAATCTGAACTAGGCATCCCCACCAAAGATGCAATTTGTCCAAGATTTCGTTGCGCAACGGTAGCGAGTCTGACTCCAGATCAGAAGGTTGCGTGTTCAAATCACGTCGTGGTCAGTATTTTTATGTGTGTAATCTCTGCTTTCTTTACTCAATGAATCAGCACTAGTACCAATGTGGCTTTACAGTACTAATCTCGCACGAAAACAAACAAACAAACCATGCTGCTTTACATGACAATTGTCTCTCACAAAGCCTGGCACACTGCAAATTCCTAAATCAGATGATGCTGTGTGATTGATAGACTTAAATCAGTCTTCGAACAGGGAGTTTAACTTTTTATGGTTTGGGGGCAGTATTTCGACGTCTGGATGAGAAGCGTGCCCCAAGTAAACTACCTGTTACTCAGGCCCGGAAGCTAGGATATGCATATAATGGGCAGATTTGGATAGAACACACTCTAAAGTTTCCAAAACTGTTAAAATTATGTCTGTGAGTATAACAGAACTGATATGGCAGGCGAAAACCTGTTTTTATGTGTGTAATCTCTGCTTTCTTTACTCAATGAATCAGCACTAGTACCAATGTGGCTTTACAGTACTAATCTCACACGAAAACAAACAAACCAATGCTGCTTTACATGACAATTGTCTCTCACAAAGCCTGGCACACTGCAAATTCCTAAATCAGATGATGCTGTGTGATTGATAGACTTAAATCAGTCTTCGAACAGGGAGTTTAACTTTTTATGGCTTGGGGGCAGTATTTCGACGTCTGGATGAGAAGCGTGCCCCAAGTAAACTACCTGTTACTCAGGCCCGGAAGCTAGGATATGCATATAATGGGCAGATTCGGATAGAACACACTCTGAAGTTTCCAAAACTGTTAAAATCATGTCTGTGAGTATAACAGAACTGATATGGCAGGCGAAAACCTGAGGAAAATCCATCCAGGAAGTGTTTTTTTAAATTATTTTTATTATGACTATTTCTGTGTTTTGAATTTGGTGCTCTGCAATTTCACCGGATGTTGTCGAGGTGGGTTACTAGCAGAACACCTGCGCCGAGAGGTTAAACCTGGAGGTTCAGATTAAAAATGCTAAAGTCTTCAGACTAAGCTGTTTTGGCTCTGGGAGTGTATTGTCCACAGGTGAACATGTCATGGAAAGTCATAGAAAATGAGAGTGTAGAAAGACTTCCTAGTGAAGGAAGGAGAACATTTCCACCACGCCCGAACAGGGACTTGAACCCTGGACCCTCAGATTAAAAGTCTGATGCTCTACTGACTGAGCTATCCGGGCTCTGCAAATGCCTATTTTCATACACCTAACCTGCCGGGCAGAGGCACCTGCTTACGAGGGGGCATTGTCAGATGGTACATTTCCCCAGAGAACCAGGCCTCCATTCCAAATTATACAGTCAACGAAATCTGAACTAGGCATCCCCTCCAAAGATGCAATTTGTCCAAGACTTCGTGCCTCAACGGTAGCGCGTCTGACTCCAGATCAGAAGGTTGCGTGTTCAAATCACGTCGTGGTCAGTATTTTTATGTGTGTAATCTCTGCTTTCTTTACTCAATGAATCAGCACTAGTACCAATGTGGCTTTACAGTACTAATCTCGCACGAAAACAAACAAACAAACCATGCTGCTTTACATGACAATTGTCTCTCACAAAGCCTGGCACACTGCAAATTCCTAAATCAGATGATGCTGTGTGATTGATAGACTTAAATCAGTCTTCGAACAGGGAGTTTAACTTTTTATGGTTTGGGGGCAGTATTTCGACGTCTGGATGAGAAGCGTGCCCCAAGTAAACTACCTGTTACTCAGGCCCGGAAGCTAGGATATGCATATAATGGGCAGATTTGGATAGAAAACACTCTAAAGTTTCCAAAACTGTTAAAATTATGTCTGTGAGTATAACAGAACTGATATGGCAGGCGAAAACCTGTTTTTATGTGTGTAATCTCTGCTTTCTTTACTCAATGAATCAGCACTAGTACCAATGTGGCTTTACAGTACTAATCTCGCACGAAAACAAACAAACCAATGCTGCTTTACATGACAATTGTCTCTCACAAAGCCTGGCACACTGCAAATTCCTAAATCAGATGATGCTGTGTGATTGATAGACTTAAATCAGTCTTCGAACAGGGAGTTTAACTTTTTATGGTTTGGGGGCAGTATTTCGACGTCTGGATGAGAAGCGTGCCCCAAGTAAACTACCTGTTACTCAGGCCCGGAAGCTAGGATATGCATATAATGGGCAGATTTGGATAGAACACACTCTAAAGTTTCCAAAACTGTTAAAATCATGTCTGTGAGTATAACATAACTGATATGGCAGGCGAAAACCTGAGGAAAATCCATCCAGGAAGTGTTTTTTAAAATTATTTTTATTATGACTATTTCTGTGTTTTGAATTTGGTGCTCTGCAATTTCACCGGATGTTGTCGAGGTGGGTTACTAGCAGAACACCTGCGCCGAGAGGTTAAACCTGGAGGTTCAGATTAAAAATCCTAAAGTCTTCAGACTAAGCTGTTTTGGCTCTGGGAGTGTATTGTCCACAGGTGAACATGTCATGGAAAGTCATAGAAAATGATAGTGTAGAAAGACTTCCTAGTTAAGGAAGGAGAACATTTCCACCACGCCCGAACAGGGACTTGAACCCTGGACCCTCAGATTAAAAGTCTGATGCTCTACCGACTGAGCTATCCGTGCTCTGCAAATGCCTATTTTCATACACCTAACCTGCCGGGCAGAGGCACCTGCTTACGAGGGGGCATTGTCAGATGGTACATTTCCCCAGAGAACCAGGCCTCCATTCCAAATTATACAGTCAACGAAATCTGAACTAGGCATCCCCTCCAAAGATGCAATTTGTCCAAGACTTCGTTGCGCAACGGTAGCGAGTCTGACTCCAGATCAGAAGGTTGCGTGTTCAAATCACGTCGTGGTCAGTATTTTTATGTGTGTAATCTCTGCTTTCTTTACTCAATGAATCAGCACTAGTACCAATGTGGCTTTACAGTACTAATCTCGCACGAAAACAAACAAACAAACCATGCTGCTTTACATGACAATTGTCTCTCACAAAGCCTGGCACACTGCAAATTCCTAAATCAGATGATGCTGTGTGATTGATAGACTTAAATCAGTCTTCGAACAGGGAGTTTAACTTTTTATGGTTTGGGGGCAGTATTTCGACGTCTGGATGAGAAGCGTGCCCCAAGTAAACTACCTGTTACTCAGGCCCGGAAGCTAGGATATGCATATAATGGGCAGATTTGGATAGAACACACTCTAAAGTTTCCAAAACTGTTAAAATTATGTCTGTGAGTATAACAGAACTGATATGGCAGGCGAAAACCTGAGGAAAATCCATCCAGGAAGTGTTTTTTTAAATTATTTTTATTATGACTATTTCTGTGTTTTGAATTTGGTGCTCTGCAATTTCACCGGATGTTGTCGAGGTGGGTTACTAGCAGAACACCTGCGCCGAGAGGTTAAACCTGGAGGTTCAGATTAAAAATGCTAAAGTCTTCAGACTAAGCTGTTTTGGCTCTGGGAGTGTATTGTCCACAGGTGAACATGTCATGGAAAGTCATAGAAAATGAGAGTGTAGAAAGACTTCCTAGTGAAGGAAGGAGAACAATTCCACCACGCCCGAACAGGGACTTGAACCCTGGACCCTCAGATTAAAAGTCTGATGCTCTACTGACTGAGCTATCCGGGCTCTGCAAATGCCTATTTTCATACACCTAACCTGCCGGGCAGAGGCACCTGCTTACGAGGGGGCATTGTCAGATGGTACATTTCCCCAGAGAACCAGGCCTCCATTCCAAATTATACAGTCAACGAAATCTGAACTAGGCATCCCCTCCAAAGATGCAATTTGTCCAAGACTTCGTGGCGCAACGGTAGTGCGTCTGACTCCAGATCAGAAGGTTGCTTGTTCAAATCACGTCGTGGTCAGTGTTTTTATGTGTGTAATCTCTGCTTTCTTTACTCAATGAATCAGCACTAGTACCAATGTGGCTTTACAGTACTAATCTCGCACGAAAACAAACAAACCAATGCTGCTTTACATGACAATTGTCTCTCACAAAGCCTGGCACACTGCAAATTCCTAAATCAGATGATGCTGTGTGATTGATAGACTTAAATCAGTCTTCGAACAGGGAGTTTAACTTTTTATGGCTTGGGGGCAGTATTTCGACGTCTGGATGAGAAGCGTGCCCCAAGTAAACTACCTGTTACTCAGGCCCGGGAACTAGGATATGCATATAATGGGCAGATTTGGATAGAACACACTCTAAAGTTTCCAAAACTGTTAAAATTATGTCTGTGAGTATAACAGAACTGATATGGCAGGCGAAAACCTGAGGAAAATCCATCCAGGAAGTGTTTTTTTAAATTATTTTTATTATGACTATTTCTGTGTTTTGAATTTGGTGCTCTGCAATTTCACCGGATGTTGTCGAGGTGGGTTACTAGCAGAACACCTGCGCCGAGAGGTTAAACCTGGAGGTTCAGATTAAAAATGCTAAAGTCTTCAGACTAAGCTGTTTTGGCTCTGGGAGTGTATTGTCCACAGGTGAACATGTCATGGAAAGTCATAGAAAATGAGAGTGTAGAAAGACTTCCTAGTGAAGGAAGGAGAACAATTCCACCACGCCCGAACAGGGACTTGAACCCTGGATCCTCAGATTAAAAGTCTGATGCTCTACTGACTGAGCTATCCGGGCTCTGCAAATGCCTATTTTCATACACCTAACCTGCCGGGCAGAGGCACCTGCTTACGAGGGGGCATTGTCAGATGGTACATTTCCCCAGAGAACCAGGCCTCCATTCCAAATTATACAGTCAACGAAATCTGAACTAGGCATCCCCTCCAAAGATGCAATTTGTCCAAGACTTCGTGGCGCAACGGTAGTGCGTCTGACTCCAGATCAGAAGGTTGCTTGTTCAAATCACGTCGTGGTCAGTGTTTTTATGTGTGTAATCTCTGCTTTCTTTACTCAATGAATCAGCACTAGTACCAATGTGGCTTTACAGTACTAATCTCGCACGAAAACAAACAAACCAATGCTGCTTTACATGACAATTGTCTCTCACAAAGCCTGGCACACTGCAAATTCCTAAATCAGATGATGCTGTGTGATTGATAGACTTAAATCAGTCTTCGAACAGGGAGTTTAACTTTTTATGGCTTGGGGGCAGTATTTCGACGTCTGGATGAGAAGCGTGCCCCAAGTAAACTACCTGTTACTCAGGCCCGGGAGCTAGGATATGCATATAATGGGCAGATTTGGATAGAACACACTCTAAAGTTTCCAAAACTGTTAAAATTATGTCTGTGAGTATAACAGAACTGATATGGCAGGTGAAAACCTGAGGAAAATCCATCCAGGAAGTGTTTTTTAAAATTATTTTTATTATGACTATTTCTGTGTTTTGAATTTGTTGCTCTGCAATTTCACCGGATGTTGTCGAGGTGGGTTACTAGCAGAACACCTGCGCCGAGAGGTTAAACCTGGAGGTTCAGATTAAAAATGCTAAAGTCTTCAGACTAAGCTGTTTTGGCTCTGGGAGTGTATTGTCCACAGGTGAACATGTCATGGAAAGTCATAGAAAATGATAGTGTAGAAAGACTTCCTAGTTAAGGAAGGAGAACAATTCCACCACGCCCGAACAGGGAATTGAACCCTGGACCCTCAGATTAAACGTCTGATGCTCTACCGACTGAGCTATCCGTGCTCTGCAAATGCCTATTTTCATACACCTAACTTGCCGGGCAGAGGCACCTGCTTACGAGGGGGCATTGTCAGATGGTACATTTCCCCAGAGAACCAGGCCTCCATTCCAAATTATACAGTCAACGAAATCTGAACTAGGCATCCCCTCCAAAGATGCAATTTGTCCAAGACTTCGTGCCTCAACGGTAGCGCGTCTGACTCCAGATCAGAAGGTTGCGTGTTCAAATCACGTCGTGGTCAGTATTTTTATGTGTGTAATCTCTGCTTTCTTTACTCAATGAATCAGCACTAGTACCAATGTGGCTTTACAGTACTAATCTCGCACGAAAACAAACAAACAAACCATGCTGCTTTACATGACAATTGTCTCTCACAAAGCCTGGCACACTGCAAATTCCTAAATCAGATGATGCTGTGTGATTGATAGACTTAAATCAGTCTTCGAACAGGGAGTTTAACTTTTTATGGTTTGGGGGCAGTATTTCGACGTCTGGATGAGAAGCGTGCCCCAAGTAAACTACCTGTTACTCAGGCCCGGAAGCTAGGATATGCATATAATGGGCAGATTTGGATAGAAAACACTCTAAAGTTTCCAAAACTGTTAAAATTATGTCTGTGAGTATAACAGAACTGATATGGCAGGCGAAAACCTGTTTTTATGTGTGTAATCTCTGCTTTCTTTACTCAATGAATCAGCACTAGTACCAATGTGGCTTTACAGTACTAATCTCGCACGAAAACAAACAAACCAATGCTGCTTTACATGACAATTGTCTCTCACAAAGCCTGGCACACTGCAAATTCCTAAATCAGATGATGCTGTGTGATTGATAGACTTAAATCAGTCTTCGAACAGGGAGTTTAACTTTTTATGGCTTGGGGGCAGTATTTCGACGTCTGGATGAGAAGCGTGCCCCAAGTAAACTACCTGTTACTCAGGCCCGGGAGCTAGGATATGCATATAATGGGCAGATTTGGATAGAACACACTCTAAAGTTTCCAAAACTGTTAAAATTATGTCTGTGAGTATAACAGAACTGATATGGCAGGTGAAAACCTGAGGAAAATCCATCCAGGAAGTGTTTTTTAAAATTATTTTTATTATGACTATTTCTGTGTTTTGAATTTGTTGCTCTGCAATTTCACCGGATGTTGTCGAGGTGGGTTACTAGCAGAACACCTGCGCCGAGAGGTTAAACCTGGAGGTTCAGATTAAAAATGCTAAAGTCTTCAGACTAAGCTGTTTTGGCTCTGGGAGTGTATTGTCCACAGGTGAACATGTCATGGAAAGTCATAGAAAATGATAGTGTAGAAAGACTTCCTAGTTAAGGAAGGAGAACAATTCCACCACGCCCGAACAGGGAATTGAACCCTGGACCCTCAGATTAAACGTCTGATGCTCTACCGACTGAGCTATCCGTGCTCTGCAAATGCCTATTTTCATACACCTAACTTGCCGGGCAGAGGCACCTGCTTACGAGGGGGCATTGTCAGATGGTACATTTCCCCAGAGAACCAGGCCTCCATTCCAAATTATACAGTCAACGAAATCTGAACTAGGCATCCCCTCCAAAGATGCAATTTGTCCAAGACTTCGTGCCTCAACGGTAGCGCGTCTGACTCCAGATCAGAAGGTTGCGTGTTCAAATCACGTCGTGGTCAGTATTTTTATGTGTGTAATCTCTGCTTTCTTTACTCAATGAATCAGCACTAGTACCAATGTGGCTTTACAGTACTAATCTCGCACGAAAACAAACAAACAAACCATGCTGCTTTACATGACAATTGTCTCTCACAAAGCCTGGCACACTGCAAATTCCTAAATCAGATGATGCTGTGTGATTGATAGACTTAAATCAGTCTTCGAACAGGGAGTTTAACTTTTTATGGTTTGGGGGCAGTATTTCGACGTCTGGATGAGAAGCGTGCCCCAAGTAAACTACCTGTTACTCAGGCCCGGAAGCTAGGATATGCATATAATGGGCAGATTTGGATAGAACACACTCTAAAGTTTCCAAAACTGTTAAAATTATGTCTGTGAGTATAACAGAACTGATATGGCAGGCGAAAACCTGTTTTTATGTGTGTAATCTCTGCTTTCTTTACTCAATGAATCAGCACTAGTACCAATGTGGCTTTACAGTACTAATCTCGCACGAAAACAAACAAACCAATGCTGCTTTACATGACAATTGTCTCTCACAAAGCCTGGCACACTGCAAATTCCTAAATCAGATGATGCTGTGTGATTGATAGACTTAAATCAGTCTTCGAACAGGGAGTTTAACTTTTTATGGCTTGGGGGCAGTATTTCGACGTCTGGATGAGAAGCGTGCCCCAAGTAAACGGCCTGTTACTCAGGCCCGGAAGCTAGGATATGCATATAATGGGCAGATTTGGATAGAACACACTCTAAAGTTTCCAAAACTGTTAAAATTATGTCTGTGAGTATAACAGAACTGATATGGCAGGCGAAAACCTGAGGAAAATCCATCCAGGAAGTGTTTTTTAAAATTATTTTTATTATGACTATTTCTGTGTTTTGAATTTGGTGCTCTGCAATTTCACCGGATGTTGTCGAGGTGGGTTACTAGCAGAACACCTGCGCCGAGAGGTTAAACCTGGAGGTTCAGATTAAAAATGCTAAAGTCTTCAGACTAAGCTGTTTTGGCTCTGGGAGTGTATTGTCCACAGGTGAACATGTCATGGAAAGTCATAGAAAATGAGAGTGTAGAAAGACTTCCTAGTGAAGGAAGGAGAACATTTCCACCACGCCCGAACAGGGACTTGAACCCTGGACCCTCAGATTAAAAGTCTGATGCTCTACTGACTGAGCTATCCGGGCTCTGCAAATGCCTATTTTCATACACCTAACCTGCCGGGCAGAGGCACCTGCTTACGAGGGGGCATTGTCAGATGGTACATTTCCCCAGAGAACCAGGCCTCCATTCCAAATTATACAGTCAACGAAATCTGAACTAGGCATCCCCTCCAAAGATGCAATTTGTCCAAGACTTCGTGGCGCAACGGTAGTGCGTCTGACTCCAGATCAGAAGGTTGCTTGTTCAAATCACGTCGTGGTCAGTGTTTTTATGTGTGTAATCTCTGCTTTCTTTACTCAATGAATCAGCACTAGTACCAATGTGGCTTTACAGTACTAATCTCGCACGAAAACAAACAAACCAATGCTGCTTTACATGACAATTGTCTCTCACAAAGCCTGGCACACTGCAAATTCCTAAATCAGATGATGCTGTGTGATTGATAGACTTAAATCAGTCTTCGAACAGGGAGTTTAACTTTTTATGGCTTGGGGGCAGTATTTCGACGTCTGGATGAGAAGCGTGCCCCAAGTAAACTACCTGTTACTCAGGCCCGGGAGCTAGGATATGCATATAATGGGCAGATTTGGATAGAACACACTCTAAAGTTTCCAAAACTGTTAAAATTATGTCTGTGAGTATAACAGAACTGATATGGCAGGCGAAAACCTGAGGAAAATCCATCCAGGAAGTGTTTTTTAAAATTATTTTTATTATGACTATTTCTGTGTTTTGAATTTGTTGCTCTGCAATTTCACCGGATGTTGTCGAGGTGGGTTACTAGCAGAACACCTGCGCCGAGAGGTTAAACCTGGAGGTTCAGATTAAAAATGCTAAAGTCTTCAGACTAAGCTGTTTTGGCTCTGGGAGTGTATTGTCCACAGGTGAACATGTCATGGAAAGTCATAGAAAATGATAGTGTAGAAAGACTTCCTAGTTAAGGAAGGAGAACAATTCCACCACGCCCTAACAGGGAATTGAACCCTGGACCCTCAGATTAAACGTCTGATGCTCTACCGACTGAGCTATCCGTGCTCTGCAAATGCCTATTTTCATACACCTAACCTGCCGGGCAGAGGCACCTGCTTACGAGGGGGCATTGTCAGATGGTACATTTCCCCAGAGAACCAGGCCTCCATTCCAAATTATACAGTCAACGAAATCTGAACTAGGCATCCCCTCCAAAGATGCAATTTGTCCAAGACTTCGTGCCTCAACGGTAGCGCGTCTGACTCCAGATCAGAAAGTTGCGTGTTCAAATCACGTCGTGGTCAGTATTTTTATGTGTGTAATCTCTGCTTTCTTTACTCAATGAATCAGCACTAGTACCAATGTGGCTTTACAGTACTAATCTCGCACGAAAACAAACAAACAAACCATGCTGCTTTACATGACAATTGTCTCTCACAAAGCCTGGCACACTGCAAATTCCTAAATCAGATGATGCTGTGTGATTGATAGACTTAAATCAGTCTTCGAAGAGGGAGTTTAACTTTTTATGGTTTGGGGGCAGTATTTCGACGTCTGGATGAGAAGCGTGCCCCAAGTAAACTACCTGTTACTCAGGCCCGGAAGCTAGGATATGCATATAATGGGCAGATTTGGATAGAAAACACTCTAAAGTTTCCAAAACTGTTAAAATTATGTCTGTGAGTATAACAGAACTGATATGGCAGGCGAAAACCTGTTTTTATGTGTGTAATCTCTGCTTTCTTTACTCAATGAATCAGCACTAGTACCAATGTGGCTTTACAGTACTAATCTCGCACGAAAACAAACAAACCAATGCTGCTTTACATGACAATTGTCTCTCACAAAGCCTGGCACACTGCAAATTCCTAAATCAGATGATGCTGTGTGATTGATAGACTTAAATCAGTCTTCGAACAGGGAGTTTAACTTTTTATGGCTTGGGGGCAGTATTTCGACGTCTGGATGAGAAGCGTGCCCCAAGTAAACTACCTGTTACTCAGGCCCGGGAGCTAGGATATGCATATAATGGGCAGATTTGGATAGAACACACTCTAAAGTTTCCAAAACTGTTAAAATTATGTCTGTGAGTATAACAGAACTGATATGGCAGGCGAAAACCTGAGGAAAATCCATCCAGGAAGTGTTTTTTAAAATTATTTTTATTATGACTATTTCTGTGTTTTGAATTTGTTGCTCTGCAATTTCACCGGATGTTGTCGAGGTGGGTTACTAGCAGAACACCTGCGCCGAGAGGTTAAACCTGGAGGTTCAGATTAAAAATGCTAAAGTCTTCAGACTAAGCTGTTTTGGCTCTGGGAGTGTATTGTCCACAGGTGAACATGTCATGGAAAGTCATAGAAAATGAGAGTGTAGAAAGACTTCCTAGTGAAGGAAGGAGAACATTTCCACCACGCCCGAACAGGGACTTGAACCCTGGACCCTCAGATTAAAAGTCTGATGCTCTACTGACTGAGCTATCCGGGCTCTGCAAATGCCTATTTTCATACACCTAACCTGCCGGGCAGAGGCACCTGCTTACGAGGGGGCATTGTCAGATGGTACATTTCCCCAGAGAACCAGGCCTCCATTCCAAATTATACAGTCAACGAAATCTGAACTAGGCATCCCCTCCAAAGACGCAATTTGTCCAAGACTTCGTGGCGCAACGGTAGTGCGTCTGACTCCAGATCAGAAGGTTGCTTGTTCAAATCACGTCGTGGTCAGTGTTTTTATGTGTGTAATCTCTGCTTTCTTTACTCAATGAATCAGCACTAGTACCAATGTGGCTTTACAGTACTAATCTCGCACGAAAACAAACAAACCAATGCTGCTTTACATGACAATTGTCTCTCACAAAGCCTGGCACACTGCAAATTCCTAAATCAGATGATGCTGTGTGATTGATAGACTTAAATCAGTCTTCGAACAGGGAGTTTAACTTTTTATGGCTTGGGGGCAGTATTTCGACGTCTGGATGAGAAGCGTGCCCCAAGTAAACTACCTGTTACTCAGGCCCGGGAGCTAGGATATGCATATAATGGGCAGATTTGGATAGAACACACTCTAAAGTTTCCAAAACTGTTAAAATTATGTCTGTGAGTATAACAGAACTGATATGGCAGGCGAAAACCTGAGGAAAATCCATCCAGGAAGTGTTTTTTAAAATTATTTTTATTATGACTATTTCTGTGTTTTGAATTTGTTGCTCTGCAATTTCACCGGATGTTGTCGAGGTGGGTTACTAGCAGAACACCTGCGCCGAGAGGTTAAACCTGGAGGTTCAGATTAAAAATGCTAAAGTCTTCAGACTAAGCTGTTTTGGCTCTGGGAGTGTATTGTCCACAGGTGAACATGTCATGGAAAGTCATAGAAAATGATAGTGTAGAAAGACTTCCTAGTTAAGGAAGGAGAACAATTCCACCACGCCCTAACAGGGAATTGAACCCTGGACCCTCAGATTAAACGTCTGATGCTCTACCGACTGAGCTATCCGTGCTCTGCAAATGCCTATTTTCATACACCTAACCTGCCGGGCAGAGGCACCTGCTTACGAGGGGGCATTGTCAGATGGTACATTTCCCCAGAGAACCAGGCCTCCATTCCAAATTATACAGTCAACGAAATCTGAACTAGGCATCCCCTCCAAAGATGCAATTTGTCCAAGACTTCGTGCCTCAACGGTAGCGCGTCTGACTCCAGATCAGAAAGTTGCGTGTTCAAATCACGTCGTGGTCAGTATTTTTATGTGTGTAATCTCTGCTTTCTTTACTCAATGAATCAGCACTAGTACCAATGTGGCTTTACAGTACTAATCTCGCACGAAAACAAACAAACAAACCATGCTGCTTTACATGACAATTGTCTCTCACAAAGCCTGGCACACTGCAAATTCCTAAATCAGATGATGCTGTGTGATTGATAGACTTAAATCAGTCTTCGAAGAGGGAGTTTAACTTTTTATGGTTTGGGGGCAGTATTTCGACGTCTGGATGAGAAGCGTGCCCCAAGTAAACTACCTGTTACTCAGGCCCGGAAGCTAGGATATGCATATAATGGGCAGATTTGGATAGAAAACACTCTAAAGTTTCCAAAACTGTTAAAATTATGTCTGTGAGTATAACAGAACTGATATGGCAGGCGAAAACCTGTTTTTATGTGTGTAATCTCTGCTTTCTTTACTCAATGAATCAGCACTAGTACCAATGTGGCTTTACAGTACTAATCTCGCACGAAAACAAACAAACCAATGCTGCTTTACATGACAATTGTCTCTCACAAAGCCTGGCACACTGCAAATTCCTAAATCAGATGATGCTGTGTGATTGATAGACTTAAATCAGTCTTCGAACAGGGAGTTTAACTTTTTATGGCTTGGGGGCAGTATTTCGACGTCTGGATGAGAAGCGTGCCCCAAGTAAACTACCTGTTACTCAAGCCCGGAAGCTAGGATATGCATATAATGGGCAGATTTGGATAGAACACACTCTAAAGTTTCCAAAACTGTTAAAATTATGTCTGTGAGTATAACAGAACTGATATGGCAGGCGAAAACCTGAGGAAAATCCATCCAGGAAGTGTTTTTTTAAATTATTTTTATTATGACTATTTCTGTGTTTTGAATTTGGTGCTCTGCAATTTCACCGGATGTTGTCGAGGTGGGTTACTAGCAGAACACCTGCGCCGAGAGGTTAAACCTGGAGGTTCAGATTAAAAATGCTAAAGTCTTCAGACTAAGCTGTTTTGGCTCTGGGAGTGTATTGTCCACAGGTGAACATGTCATGGAAAGTCATAGAAAATGATAGTGTAGAAAGACTTCCTAGTTAAGGAAGGAGAACATTTCCACCACGCCCAAACAGGGACTTGAACCCTGGACCCTCAGATTAAAAGTCTGATGCTCTACCGACTGAGCTATCCGGGCTCTGCAAATGCCTATTTTCATACACCTAACCTGCCGGGCAGAGGCACCTGCTTACGAGGGGGCATTGTCAGATGGTACATTTCCCCAGAGAACCAGGCCTCCATTCCAAATTATACAGTCAACGAAATCTGAACTAGGCATCCCCTCCAAAGATGCAATTTTTCCAAGACTTCGTGGCGCAACGGTAGCGCGTCTGACTCCAGATCAGAAGGTTGCGTGTTCAAATCACGTCGTGGTCAGTGTTTTTATGTGTGTAATCTCTGCTTTCTTTACTCAATGAATCAGCACTAGTACCAATGTGGCTTTACAGTACTAATCTCGCACGAAAACAAACAAACAAACCATGCTGCTTTACATGACAATTGTCTCTCACAAAGCCTGGCACACTGCAAATTCCTAAATCAGATGATGCTGTGTGATTGATAGACTTAAATCAGTCTTCGAACAGGGAGTTTAACTTTTTATGGTTTGGGGGCAGTATTTCGACGTCTGGATGAGAAGCGTGCCCCAAGTAAACTACCTGTTACTCAGGCCCGGAAGCTAGGATATGCATATAATGGGCAGATTTGGATAGAAAACACTCTAAAGTTTCCAAAACTGTTAAAATTATGTCTGTGAGTATAACAGAACTGATATGGCAGGCGAAAACCTGTTTTTATGTGTGTAATCTCTGCTTTCTTTACTCAATGAATCAGCACTAGTACCAATGTGGCTTTACAGTACTAATCTCGCACGAAAACAAACAAACCAATGCTGCTTTACATGACAATTGTCTCTCACAAAGCCTGGCACACTGCAAATTCCTAAATCAGATGATGCTGTGTGATTGATAGACTTAAATCAGTCTTCGAACAGGGAGTTTAACTTTTTATGGCTTGGGGGCAGTATTTCGACGTCTGGATGAGAAGCGTGCCCCAAGTAAACTACCTGTTACTCAGGCCCGGAAGCTAGGATATGCATATAATGGGCAGATTTGGATAGAAAACACTCTAAAGTTTCCAAAACTGTTAAAATTATGTCTGTGAGTATAACAGAACTGATATGGCAGGCGAAAACCTGTTTTTATGTGTGTAATCTCTGCTTTCTTTACTCAATGAATCAGCACTAGTACCAATGTGGCTTTACAGTACTAATCTCGCACGAAAACAAACAAACCAATGCTGCTTTACATGACAATTGTCTCTCACAAAGCCTGGCACACTGCAAATTCCTAAATCAGATGATGCTGTGTGATTGATAGACTTAAATCAGTCTTCGAACAGGGAGTTTAACTTTTTATGGCTTGGGGGCAGTATTTCGACGTCTGGATGAGAAGCGTGCCCCAAGTAAACTACCTGTTACTCAAGCCCGGAAGCTAGGATATGCATATAATGGGCAGATTTGGATAGAACACACTCTAAAGTTTCCAAAACTGTTAAAATTATGTCTGTGAGTATAACAGAACTGATATGGCAGGCGAAAACCTGAGGAAAATCCATCCAGGAAGTGTTTTTTTAAATTATTTTTATTATGACTATTTCTGTGTTTTGAATTTGGTGCTCTGCAATTTCACCGGATGTTGTCGAGGTGGGTTACTAGCAGAACACCTGCGCCGAGAGGTTAAACCTGGAGGTTCAGATTAAAAATGCTAAAGTCTTCAGACTAAGCTGTTTTGGCTCTGGGAGTGTATTGTCCACAGGTGAACATGTCATGGAAAGTCATAGAAAATGATAGTGTAGAAAGACTTCCTAGTTAAGGAAGGAGAACATTTCCACCACGCCCAAACAGGGACTTGAACCCTGGACCCTCAGATTAAAAGTCTGATGCTCTACCGACTGAGCTATCCGGGCTCTGCAAATGCCTATTTTCATACACCTAACCTGCCGGGCAGAGGCACCTGCTTACGAGGGGGCATTGTCAGATGGTACATTTCCCCAGAGAACCAGGCCTCCATTCCAAATTATACAGTCAACGAAATCTGAACTAGGCATCCCCTCCAAAGATGCAATTTTTCCAAGACTTCGTGGCGCAACGGTAGCGCGTCTGACTCCAGATCAGAAGGTTGCGTGTTCAAATCACGTCGTGGTCAGTGTTTTTATGTGTGTAATCTCTGCTTTCTTTACTCAATGAATCAGCACTAGTACCAATGTGGCTTTACAGTACTAATCTCGCACGAAAACAAACAAACAAACCATGCTGCTTTACATGACAATTGTCTCTCACAAAGCCTGGCACACTGCAAATTCCTAAATCAGATGATGCTGTGTGATTGATAGACTTAAATCAGTCTTCGAACAGGGAGTTTAACTTTTTATGGTTTGGGGGCAGTATTTCGACGTCTGGATGAGAAGCGTGCCCCAAGTAAACTACCTGTTACTCAGGCCCGGAAGCTAGGAATTGCATATAATGGGCAGATTTGGATAGAAAACACTCTAAAGTTTCCAAAACTGTTAAAATTATGTCTGTGAGTATAACAGAACTGATATGGCAGGCGAAAACCTGAGGAAAATCCATCCAGGAAGTGTTTTTTTAAATTATTTTTATTATGACTATTTCTGTGTTTTGAATTTGGTGCTCTGCAATTTCACCGGATGTTGTCGAGGTGGGTTACTAGCAGAACACCTGCGCCGAGAGGTTAAACCTGGAGGTTCAGATTAAAAATCCTAAAGTCTTCAGACTAAGCTGTTTTGGCTCTGGGAGTGTATTGTCCACAGGTGAACATGTCATGGAAAGTCATAGAAAATGATAGTGTAGAAAGACTTCCTAGTTAAGGAAGGAGAACATTTCCACCACGCCCGAACAGGGACTTGAACCCTGGACCCTCAGATTAAAAGTCTGATGCTCTACCGACTGAGCTATCCGTGCTCTGCAAATGCCTATTTTCATACACCTAACCTGCCGGGCAGAGGCACCTGCTTACGAGGGGGCATTGTCAGATGGTACATTTCCCCAGAGAACCAGGCCTCCATTCCAAATTATACAGTCAACGAAATCTGAACTAGGCATCCCCTCCAAAGATGCAATTTGTCCAAGACTTCGTGGCGCAACGGTAGCGCGTCTGACTCCAGATCAGAAGGTTGCGTGTTCAAATCACGTCGTGGTCAGTATTTTTATGTGTGTAATCTCTGCTTTCTTTACTCAATGAATCAGCACTAGTACCAATGTGGCTTTACAGTACTAATCTCGCACGAAAACAAACAAACAAACCATGCTGCTTTACATGACAATTGTCTCTCACAAAGCCTGGCACACTGCAAATTCCTAAATCAGATGATGCTGTGTGATTGATAGACTTAAATCAGTCTTCGAACAGGGAGTTTAACTTTTTATGGCTTGGGGGCAGTATTTCGACGTCTGGATGAGAAGCGTGCCCCAAGTAAACTACCTGTTACTCAAGCCCGGAAGCTAGGATATGCATATAATGGGCAGATTTGGATAGAACACACTCTAAAGTTTCCAAAACTGTTAAAATTATGTCTGTGAGTATAACAGAACTGATATGGCAGGCGAAAACCTGAGGAAAATCCATCCAGGAAGTGTTTTTTTAAATTATTTTTATTATGACTATTTCTGTGTTTTGAATTTGGTGCTCTGCAATTTCACCGGATGTTGTCGAGGTGGGTTACTAGCAGAACACCTGCGCCGAGAGGTTAAACCTGGAGGTTCAGATTAAAAATGCTAAAGTCTTCAGACTAAGCTGTTTTGGCTCTGGGAGTGTATTGTCCACAGGTGAACATGTCATGGAAAGTCATAGAAAATGATAGTGTAGAAAGACTTCCTAGTTAAGGAAGGAGAACATTTCCACCACGCCCAAACAGGGACTTGAACCCTGGACCCTCAGATTAAAAGTCTGATGCTCTACCGACTGAGCTATCCGGGCTCTGCAAATGCCTATTTTCATACACCTAACCTGCCGGGCAGAGGCACCTGCTTACGAGGGGGCATTGTCAGATGGTACATTTCCCCAGAGAACCAGGCCTCCATTCCAAATTATACAGTCAACGAAATCTGAACTAGGCATCCCCTCCAAAGATGCAATTTTTCCAAGACTTCGTGGCGCAACGGTAGCGCGTCTGACTCCAGATCAGAAGGTTGCGTGTTCAAATCACGTCGTGGTCAGTGTTTTTATGTGTGTAATCTCTGCTTTCTTTACTCAATGAATCAGCACTAGTACCAATGTGGCTTTACAGTACTAATCTCGCACGAAAACAAACAAACAAACCATGCTGCTTTACATGACAATTGTCTCTCACAAAGCCTGGCACACTGCAAATTCCTAAATCAGATGATGCTGTGTGATTGATAGACTTAAATCAGTCTTCGAACAGGGAGTTTAACTTTTTATGGTTTGGGGGCAGTATTTCGACGTCTGGATGAGAAGCGTGCCCCAAGTAAACTACCTGTTACTCAGGCCCGGAAGCTAGGATATGCATATAATGGGCAGATTTGGATAGAAAACACTCTAAAGTTTCCAAAACTGTTAAAATTATGTCTGTGAGTATAACAGAACTGATATGGCAGGCGAAAACCTGAGGAAAATCCATCCAGGAAGTGTTTTTTTAAATTATTTTTATTATGACTATTTCTGTGTTTTGAATTTGGTGCTCTGCAATTTCACCGGATGTTGTCGAGGTGGGTTACTAGCAGAACACCTGCGCCGAGAGGTTAAACCTGGAGGTTCAGATTAAAAATCCTAAAGTCTTCAGACTAAGCTGTTTTGGCTCTGGGAGTGTATTGTCCACAGGTGAACATGTCATGGAAAGTCATAGAAAATGATAGTGTAGAAAGACTTCCTAGTTAAGGAAGGAGAACATTTCCACCACGCCCGAACAGGGACTTGAACCCTGGACCCTCAGATTAAAAGTCTGATGCTCTACCGACTGAGCTATCCGTGCTCTGCAAATGCCTATTTTCATACACCTAACCTGCCGGGCAGAGGCACCTGCTTACGAGGGGGCATTGTCAGATGGTACATTTCCCCAGAGAACCAGGCCTCCATTCCAAATTATACAGTCAACGAAATCTGAACTAGGCATCCCCTCCAAAGATGCAATTTGTCCAAGACTTCGTGGCGCAACGGTAGCGCGTCTGACTCCAGATCAGAATGTTGCGTGTTCAAATCACGTCGTGGTCAGTATTTTTATGTGTGTAATCTCTGCTTTCTTTACTCAATGAATCAGCACTAGTACCAATGTGGCTTTACAGTACTAATCTCGCACGAAAACAAACAAACAAACCATGCTGCTTTACATGACAATTGTCTCTCACAAAGCCTGGCACACTGCAAATTCCTAAATCAGATGATGCTGTGTGATTGATAGACTTAAATCAGTCTTCGAACAGGGAGTTTAACTTTTTATGGTTTGGGGGCAGTATTTCGACGTCTGGATGAGAAGCGTGCCCCAAGTAAACTACCTGTTACTCAGGCCCGGAAGCTAGGATATGCATATAACTGGCAGATTTGGATAGAAAACACTCTAAAGTTTCCAAAACTGTTAAAATTATGTCTGTGAGTATAACAGAACTGATATGGCAGGCGAAAACCTGTTTTTATGTGTGTAATCTCTGCTTTCTTTACTCAATGAATCAGCACTAGTACCAATGTGGCTTTACAGTACTAATCTCGCACGAAAACAAACAAACCAATGCTGCTTTACATGACAATTGTCTCTCACAAAGCCTGGCACACTGCAAATTCCTAAATCAGATGATGCTGTGTGATTGATAGACTTAAATCAGTCTTCGAACAGGGAGTTTAACTTTTTATGGTTTGGGGGCAGTATTTCGACGTCTGGATGAGAAGCGTGCCCCAAGTAAACTACCTGTTACTCAGGCCCGGAAGCTAGGATATGCATATAATGGGCAGATTTGGATAGAACACACTCTAAAGTTTCCAAAACTGTTGAAATCATGTCTGTGAGTATAACAGAACTGATATGGCAGGCGAAAACCTGAGGAAAATCCATCCAGGAAGTGTTTTTTTAAATTATTTTTATTATGACTATTTCTGTGTTTTGAATTTGGTGCTCTGCAATTTCACCGGATGTTGTCGAGGTGGGTTACTAGCAGAACACCTGCGCCGAGAGGTTAAACCTGGAGGTTCAGATTAAAAATCCTAAAGTCTTCAGACTAAGCTGTTTTGGCTCTGGGAGTGTATTGTCCACAGGTGAACATGTCATGGAAAGTCATAGAAAATGATAGTGTAGAAAGACTTCCTAGTTATGGAAGGAGAACATTTCCACCACGCCCGAACAGGGACTTGAACCCTGGACCCTCAGATTAAAAGTCTGATGCTCTACCGACTGAGCTATCCGTGCTCTGCAAATGCCTATTTTCATACACCTAACCTGCCGGGCAGAGGCACCTGCTTACGAGGGGGCATTGTCAGATGGTACATTTCCCCAGAGAACCAGGCCTCCATTCCAAATTATACAGTCAACGAAATCTGAACTAGGCATCCCCTCCAAAGATGCAATTTGTCCAAGACTTCGTTGCGCAACGGTAGCGCGTCTGACTCCAGATCAGAAGGTTGCGTGTTCAAATCACGTCGTGGTCAGTATTTTTATGTGTGTAATCTCTGCTTTCTTTACTCAATGAATCAGCACTAGTACCAATGTGGCTTTACAGTACTAATCTCGCACGAAAACAAACAAACAAACCATGCTGCTTTACATGACAATTGTCTCTCACAAAGCCTGGCACACTGCAAATTCCTAAATCAGATGATGCTGTGTGATTGATAGACTTAAATCAGTCTTCGAACAGGGAGTTTAACTTTTTATGGTTTGGGGGCAGTATTTCGACGTCTGGATGAGAAGCGTGCCCCAAGTAAACTACCTGTTACTCAGGCCCGGAAGCTAGGATATGCATATAATGGGCAGATTTGGATAGAACACACTCTAAAGTTTCCAAAACTGTTAAAATTATGTCTGTGAGTATAACAGAACTGATATGGCAGGCGAAAACCTGTTTTTATGTGTGTAATCTCTGCTTTCTTTACTCAATGAATCAGCACTAGTACCAATGTGGCTTTACAGTACTAATCTCGCACGAAAACAAACAAACCAATGCTGCTTTACATGACAATTGTCTCTCACAAAGCCTGGCACACTGCAAATTCCTAAATCAGATGATGCTGTGTGATTGATAGACTTAAATCAGTCTTCGAACAGGGAGTTTAACTTTTTATGGTTTGGGGGCAGTATTTCGACGTCTGGATGAGAAGCGTGCCCCAAGTAAACTACCTGTTACTCAGGCCCGGAAGCTAGGATATGCATATAATGGGAAGATCTGGATAGAACACACTCTAAAGTTTCCAAAACTGTTAAAATCATGTCTGTGAGTATAACAGAACTGATATGGCAGGCGAAAACCTGAGGAAAATCCATCCAGGAAGTGTTTTTTTTAATTATTTTTATTATGACTATTTCTGTGTTTTGAATTTGGTGCTCTGCAATTTCACCGGATGTTGTCGAGGTGGGTTACTAGCAGAACACCTGCGCCGAGAGGTTAAACCTGGAGGTTCAGATTAAAAATCCTAAAGTCTTCAGACTAAGCTGTTTTGGCTCTGGGAGTGTATTGTCCACAGGTGAACATGTCATGGAAAGTCATAGAAAATGAGAGTGTAGAAAGACTTCCTAGTGAAGGAAGGAGAACATTTCCACCACGCCCGAACAGGGACTTGAACCCTGGACCCTCAGATTAAAAGTCTGATGCTCTACCGACTGAGCTATCCGGGGTCTGCAAATGCCTATTTTCATACAACTAACCTGCCGGGCAGAGGCACCTGCTTACGAGGGGGCATTGTCAGATGGTACATTTCCCCAGAGAACCAGGCCTCCATTCCAAATTATACAGTCAACGAAATCTGAACTAGGCATCCCCTCCAAAGATGCAATTTGTCCAAGACTTTTTGGCGCAACGGTAGCGCGTCTGACTCCAGATCAGAAGGTTGCGTGTTCAAATCACGTCGTGGTCAGTGTTTTTATGTGTGTAATCTCTGCTTTCTTTACTCAATGAATCAGCACTAGTACCAATGTGGCTTTACAGTACTAATCTCGCACGAAAACAAACAAACCAATGCTGCTTTACATGACAATTGTCTCTCACAAAGCCTGGCACACTGCAAATTCCTAAATCACATGATGCTGTGTGATTGATAGACTTAAATCAGTCTTCGAACAGGGAGTTTAACTTTTTATGGTTTGGGGGCAGTATTTCGACGTCTGGATGAGAAGCGTGCCCCAAGTAAACTACCTGTTACTCAGGCCCGGAAGCTAGGATATGCATATAATGGGCAGATTTGGATAGAACACACTCTAAAGTTTCCAAAACTGTTAAAATTATGTCTGTGATTATAACAGAACTGATATGGCAGGCGAAAACCTGAGGAAAATCCATCCAGGAAGTGTTTATTAAAATTATTTTTATTATGACTATTTCTGTGTTTTGAATTTGGTGCTCTGCAATTTCACCGGATGTTGTCGAGGTGGGTTACTAGCAGAACACCTGCGCCGAGAGGTTAAACCTGGAGGTTCAGATTAAAAATCCTAAAGTCTTCAGACTAAGCTGTTTTGGCTCTGGGAGTGTATTGTCCACAGGTGAACATGTCATGGAAAGTCATAGAAAATGAGAGTGTAGAAAGACTTCCTAGTGAAGGAAGGAGAACATTTCCACCACGCCCGAACAGGGACTTGAACCCTGGACCCTCAGATTAAAAGTCTGATGCTCTACCGACTGAGCTATCCGGGCTGTTCAAATGCCTATTTTCATACAACTAACCTGCCGGGCAGAGGCACCTGCTTACGAGGGGGCATTGTCAGATGGTACATTTCCCCAGAGAACCAGGCCTCCATTCCAAATTATACAGTCAACGAAATCTGAACTAGGCATCCCCTCCAAAGTTGCAATTTGTTCAAGACTTCGTGGCTCAACGGTAGCGCGTCTGACTCCAGATCAGAAGTTTGCGTGTTCAAATCACGTCGTGGTCAGTGTTTTTATGTGTGTAATCTCTGCTTTCTTTACTCAATGAATCAGCACTAGTACCAATGTGGCTTTACAGTACTAATCTCGCACGAAAACAAACAAACCAATGCTGCTTTACATGACAATTGTCTCTCACAAAGCCTGGCACACTGCAAATTCCTAAATCAGATGATGCTGTGTGATTGATAGACTTAAATCAGTCTTCGAACAGGGAGTTTAACTTTTTATGGTTTGGGGGCAGTATTTCGACGTCTGGATGAGAAGCGTGCCCCAAGTAAACTACCTGTTACTCAGGCCCGGAAGCTAGGATATGCATATAATGGGCAGATTTGGATAGAACACACTCTAAAGTTTCCAAAACTGTTAAAATTATGTCTGTGATTATAACAGAACTGATATGGCAGGCGAAAACCTGAGGAAAATCCATCCAGGAAGTGTTTATTAAAATTATTTTTATTATGACTATTTCTGTGTTTTGAATTTGGTGCTCTGCAATTTCACCGGATGTTGTCGAGGTGGGTTACTAGCAGAACACCTGCGCCGAGAGGTTAAACCTGGAGGTTCAGATTAAAAATCCTAAAGTCTTCAGACTAAGCTGTTTTGGCTCTGGGAGTGTATTGTCCACAGGTGAACATGTCATGGAAAGTCATAGAAAATGAGAGTGTAGAAAGACTTCCTAGTGAAGGAAGGAGAACATTTCCACCACGCCCGAACAGGGACTTGAACCCTGGACCCTCAGATTAAAAGTCTGATGCTCTACCGACTGAGCTATCCGGGCTGTTCAAATGCCTATTTTCATACAACTAACCTGCCGGGCAGAGGCACCTGCTTACGAGGGGGCATTGTCAGATGGTACATTTCCCCAGAGAACCAGGCCTCCATTCCAAATTATACAGTCAACGAAATCTGAACTAGGCATCCCCTCCAAAGTTGCAATTTGTTCAAGACTTCGTGGCTCAACGGTAGCGCGTCTGACTCCAGATCAGAAGTTTGCGTGTTCAAATCACGTTGTGGTCAGTGTTTTTATGTGTGTAATCTCTGCTTTCTTTACTCAATGAATCAGCACTAGTACCAATGTGGCTTTACAGTACTAATCTCGCACGAAAACAAACAAACCAATGCTGCTTTACATGACAATTGTCTCTCACAAAGCCTGGCACACTGCAAATTCCTAAATCAGATGATGCTGTGTGATTGATAGACTTAAATCAGTCTTCGAACAGGGAGTTTAACTTTTTATGGTTTGGGGGCAGTATTTCGACGTCTGGATGAGAAGCGTGCCCCAAGTAAACTACCTGTTACTCAGGCCCGGAAGCTAGGATATGCATATAATGGGCAGATTTGGATAGAACACACTCTAAAGTTTCCAAAACTGTTAAAATTATGTCTGTGATTATAACAGAACTGATATGGCAGGCGAAAACCTGAGGAAAATCCATCCAGGAAGTGTTTTTTAAAATTATTTTTATTATAACTATTTCTGTGTTTTGAATTTGGTGCTCTGCAATTTCACCGGATGTTGTCGAGGTGGGTTACTAGCAGAACACCTGCGCCGAGAGGTTAAACCTGGAGGTTCAGATTAAAAATCCTAAAGTCTTCAGACTAAGCTGTTTTGGCTCTGGGAGTGTATTGTCCACAGGTGAACATGTCATGGAAAGTCATAGAAAATGAGAGTGTAGAAAGACTTCCTAGTGAAGGAAGGAGAACATTTCCACCACGCCCGAACAGGGACTTGAACCCTGGACCCTCAGATTAAAAGTCTGATGCTCTACCGACTGAGCTATCCGGGCTCTGCAAATGCCTATTTTCATACAACTAACCTGCCGGGCAGAGGCACCTGCTTACGAGGGGGCATTGTCAGATGGTACATTTCCCCAGAGAACCAGGCCTCCATTCCAAATTATACAGTCAACGAAATCTGAACTAGGCATCCCCTCCAAAGATGCAATTTGTCCAAGACTTCGTGGCGCAACGGTAGCGCGTCTGACTCCAGATCAGAAGGTTGCGTGTTCAAATCACGTCGTGGTCAGTGTATTTATGTGTGTAATCTCTGCCCTCTTTACTCAATGAATCAGCACTAGTACCAATGTGGCTTTACAGTACTAATCTCGCACGAAAACAAACAAACCAATGCTGCTTTACATGACAATTGTCTCTCACAAAGCCTGGCACACTGCAAATTCCTAAATCAGATGATGCTGTGTGATTGATAGACTTAAATCAGTCTTCGAACAGGGAGTTTAACTTATTATGGTTTGGGGGCAGTATTTCGACGTCTGGATGAGAAGCGTGCCCCAAGTAAACTACCTGTTACTCAGGCCCGGAAGCTAGGATATGCATATAATGGGCAGATTTGGATAGAACACACTCTAAAGTTTCCAAAACTGTTAAAATTATGTCTGTGATTATAACAGAACTGATATGGCAGGCGAAAACCTGAGGAAAATCCATCCAGGAAGTGTTTATTAAAATTATTTTTATTATGACTATTTCTGTGTTTTGAATTTGGTGCTCTGCAATTTCACCGGATGTTGTCGAGGTGGGTTACTAGCAGAACACCTGCGCCGAGAGGTTAAACCTGGAGGTTCAGATTAAAAATCCTAAAGTCTTCAGACTAAGCTGTTTTGGCTCTGGGAGTGTATTGTCCACAGGTGAACATGTCATGGAAAGTCATAGAAAATGAGAGTGTAGAAAGACTTCCTAGTGAAGGAAGGAGAACATTTCCACCACGCCCGAACAGGGACTTGAACCCTGGACCCTCAGATTAAAAGTCTGATGCTCTACCGACTGAGCTATCCGGGCTGTTCAAATGCCTATTTTCATACAACTAACCTGCCGGGCAGAGGCACCTGCTTACGAGGGGGCATTGTCAGATGGTACATTTCCCCAGAGAACCAGGCCTCCATTCCAAATTATACAGTCAACGAAATCTGAACTAGGCATCCCCTCCAAAGTTGCAATTTGTTCAAGACTTCGTGGCTCAACGGTAGCGCGTCTGACTCCAGATCAGAAGTTTGCGTGTTCAAATCACGTCGTGGTCAGTGTTTTTATGTGTGTAATCTCTGCTTTCTTTACTCAATGAATCAGCACTAGTACCAATGTGGCTTTACAGTACTAATCTCGCACGAAAACAAACAAACCAATGCTGCTTTACATGACAATTGTCTCTCACAAAGCCTGGCACACTGCAAATTCCTAAATCAGATGATGCTGTGTGATTGATAGACTTAAATCAGTCTTCGAACAGGGAGTTTAACTTTTTATGGTTTGGGGGCAGTATTTCGACGTCTGGATGAGAAGCGTGCCCCAAGTAAACTACCTGTTACTCAGGCCCGGAAGCTAGGATATGCATATAATGGGCAGATTTGGATAGAACACACTCTAAAGTTTCCAAAACTGTTAAAATTATGTCTGTGATTATAACAGAACTGATATGGCAGGCGAAAACCTGAGGAAAATCCATCCAGGAAGTGTTTATTAAAATTATTTTTATTATGACTATTTCTGTGTTTTGAATTTGGTGCTCTGCAATTTCACCGGATGTTGTCGAGGTGGGTTACTAGCAGAACACCTGCGCCGAGAGGTTAAACCTGGAGGTTCAGATTAAAAATCCTAAAGTCTTCAGACTAAGCTGTTTTGGCTCTGGGAGTGTATTGTCCACAGGTGAACATGTCATGGAAAGTCATAGAAAATGAGAGTGTAGAAAGACTTCCTAGTGAAGGAAGGAGAACATTTCCACCACGCCCGAACAGGGACTTGAACCCTGGACCCTCAGATTAAAAGTCTGATGCTCTACCGACTGAGCTATCCGGGCTGTTCAAATGCCTATTTTCATACAACTAACCTGCCGGGCAGAGGCACCTGCTTACGAGGGGGCATTGTCAGATGGTACATTTCCCCAGAGAACCAGGCCTCCATTCCAAATTATACAGTCAACGAAATCTGAACTAGGCATCCCCTCCAAAGTTGCAATTTGTTCAAGACTTCGTGGCTCAACGGTAGCGCGTCTGACTCCAGATCAGAAGTTTGCGTGTTCAAATCACGTCGTGGTCAGTGTTTTTATGTGTGTAATCTCTGCTTTCTTTACTCAATGAATCAGCACTAGTACCAATGTGGCTTTACAGTACTAATCTCGCACGAAAACAAACAAACCAATGCTGCTTTACATGACAATTGTCTCTCACAAAGCCTGGCACACTGCAAATTCCTAAATCAGATGATGCTGTGTGATTGATAGACTTAAATCAGTCTTCGAACAGGGAGTTTAACTTTTTATGGTTTGGGGGCAGTATTTCGACGTCTGGATGAGAAGCGTGCCCCAAGTAAACTACCTGTTACTCAGGCCCGGAAGCTAGGATATGCATATAATGGGCAGATTTGGATAGAACACACTCTAAAGTTTCCAAAACTGTTAAAATTATGTCTGTGATTATAACAGAACTGATATGGCAGGCGAAAACCTGAGGAAAATCCATCCAGGAAGTGTTTTTTAAAATTATTTTTATTATAACTATTTCTGTGTTTTGAATTTGGTGCTCTGCAATTTCACCGGATGTTGTCGAGGTGGGTTACTAGCAGAACACCTGCGCCGAGAGGTTAAACCTGGAGGTTCAGATTAAAAATCCTAAAGTCTTCAGACTAAGCTGTTTTGGCTCTGGGAGTGTATTGTCCACAGGTGAACATGTCATGGAAAGTCATAGAAAATGAGAGTGTAGAAAGACTTCCTAGTGAAGGAAGGAGAACATTTCCACCACGCCCGAACAGGGACTTGAACCCTGGACCCTCAGATTAAAAGTCTGATGCTCTACCGACTGAGCTATCCGGGCTCTGCAAATGCCTATTTTCATACAACTAACCTGCCGGGCAGAGGCACCTGCTTACGAGGGGGCATTGTCAGATGGTACATTTCCCCAGAGAACCAGGCCTCCATTCCAAATTATACAGTCAACGAAATCTGAACTAGGCATCCCCTCCAAAGATGCAATTTGTCCAAGACTTCGTGGCGCAACGGTAGCGCGTCTGACTCCAGATCAGAAGGTTGCGTGTTCAAATCACGTCGTGGTCAGTGTATTTATGTGTGTAATCTCTGCCCTCTTTACTCAATGAATCAGCACTAGTACCAATGTGGCTTTACAGTACTAATCTCGCACGAAAACAAACAAACCAATGCTGCTTTACATGACAATTGTCTCTCACAAAGCCTGGCACACTGCAAATTCCTAAATCAGATGATGCTGTGTGATTGATAGACTTAAATCAGTCTTCGAACAGGGAGTTTAACTTATTATGGTTTGGGGGCAGTATTTCGACGTCTGGATGAGAAGCGTGCCCCAAGTAAACTACCTGTTACTCAGGCCCGGAAGCTAGGATATGCATATAATGGGCAGATTTGGATAGAACACACTCTAAAGTTTCCAAAACTGTTAAAATTATGTCTGTGATTATAACAGAACTGATATGGCAGGCGAAAACCTGAGGAAAATCCATCCAGGAAGTGTTTATTAAAATTATTTTTATTATGACTATTTCTGTGTTTTGAATTTGGTGCTCTGCAATTTCACCGGATGTTGTCGAGGTGGGTTACTAGCAGAACACCTGCGCCGAGAGGTTAAACCTGGAGGTTCAGATTATAATTCCTAAAGTCTTCAGAATAAGCTGTTTTGGGTATTGTACACAGGTGAACATGTCATGGAAAGTCATAGAAATTGAGAGTGTAGAAAGACTTCCTAGTGAAGGAAGGAGAACATTTCCACCAAGCCCAAACAGGGACTTGAACCCTGGACCCTCAGATTAAAAGTCTGATGCTCTACCGACTGAGCTATCCGTGCTCTGCAAATGCCTATTTTCATACACCTAACCTGCCGGGCAGAGGCACCTGCTTACGAGGGGGCATTGTCAGATGGTACATTTCCCCAGAGAACCAGGCCTCCATTCCAAATTATACAGTCAACGAAAACTGAACTAGGCATCCCCTCCAAAGATGCAATTTGTCCAAGACTTTGTGGCGCAACGGTAGCGCGTCTGAGTCCAGATCTGAAGGTTGCGTGTTTAAATCACATCGTGGTCAGTGTTTTTATGTGTGTAATCTCTGCTTTCTTTACTCAATGAATCAGCACTAGTACCAATGTGGCTTTACAGTACTAATCTCGCACGAAAACAAACAAACCAATGCTGCTTTATATGACAATTGTCTCTCACAAAGCCTGGCACACTGCAAATTCCTAAATCAGATGATGCTGTGTGATTGATAGACTTAAATCAGTCTTCAAACAGGGAGTTTAACTTTTTATGGCTTGGGGGCAGTATTTCGACGTCTGGATGAGATGCGTGCCCCAAGTAAACTACCTGTTACTCAGGCCCGGAAGCTAGGATATGCATATAATGGGCAGATTTGGATAGAACACACTCTAAAGTTTCCAAAACTGTTAAAATTATGTCTGTGATTATAACAGAACTGATATGGCAGGCGAAAACCTGAGGAAAATCCATCCAGGAAGTGTTTTTTAAAATTATTTTTATTATAACTATTTCTGTGTTTTGAATTTGGTGCTCTGCAATTTCACCGGATGTTGTCGAGGTGGGTTACTAGCAGAACACCTGCGCCGAGAGGTTAAACCTGGAGGTTCAGATTAAAAATCCTAAAGTCTTCAGACTAAGCTGTTTTGGGTATTGTACACAGGTGAACATGTCATGGAAAGTCATAGAAAATGAGAGTGTAGAAAGACTTCCTAGTGAAGGAAGGAGAACATTTCCACCACGCCCAAACAGGGACTAGAACCCTGGACCCTCAGATTAAAAGTCTGATGCTCTACCGACTGAGCTATCCGGGCTCTGCAAATGCCTATTTTCATACACCTAACCTGCCGGGCAGAGGCACCTGCTTACGAGGGGGCATTGTCAGATGGTACATTTCCCCAGAGAACCAGGCCTCCATTCCAAATTATACAGTCAACGAAATCTGAACTAGGCATCCCCTCCAAAAATGCAATTTGTCCAAGACTTCGTGGCCCAACGGTAGCGCGTCTGACTCCAGATCAGAAGGTTGCGTGTTCAAATCACGTCGTGGTCAGTGTTTTTATGTGTGTAATCTCTGCTTTCTTTACTCAATGAATCAGCACTAGTACCAATGTGGCTTTACAGTACTAATCTCGCACGAAAACAAACAAACCAATGCTGCTTTACATGACAATTGTCTCTCACAAAGCCTGGCACACTGCAAATTCCTAAATCAGATGATGCTGTGTGATTGATAGACTTAAATCAGTCTTCGAACAGGGAGTTTAACTTTTTATGGTTTGGGGGCAGTATTTCGACGTCTGGATGAGAAGCGTGCCCCAAGTAAACTACCTGTTACTCAGGCCCGGAAGCTAGGATATGCATATAATGGGCAGATTTGGATAGAACACACTCTAAAGTTTCCAAAACTGTTAAAATTATGTCTGTGATTATAACAGAACTGATATGGCAGGCGAAAACCTGAGGAAAATCCATCCAGGAAGTGTTTTTTAAAATTATTTTTATTATAACTATTTCTGTGTTTTGAATTTGGTGCTCTGCAATTTCACCGGATGTTGTCGAGGTGGGTTACTAGCAGAACACCTGCGCCGAGAGGTTAAACCTGGAGGTTCAGATTAAAAATCCTAAAGTCTTCAGACTAAGCTGTTTTGGGTATTGTACACAGGTGAACATGTCATGGAAAGTCATAGAAAATGAGAGTGTAGAAAGACTTCCTAGTGAAGGAAGGAGAACATTTCCACCACGCCCGAACAGGGACTAGAACCCTGGACCCTCAGATTAAAAGTCTGATGCTCTACCGACTGAGCTATCCGGGCTCTGCAAATGCCTATTTTCATACACCTAACCTGCCGGGCAGAGGCACCTGCTTACGAGGGGGCATTGTCAGATGGTACATTTCCCCAGAGAACCAGGCCTCCATTCCAAATTATACAGTCAACGAAATCTGAACTAGGCATCCCCTCCAAAGATGCAATTTGTCCAAGACTTCGTGGCCCAACGGTAGCGCGTCTGACTCCAGATCAGAAGGTTGCGTGTTCAAATCACGTCGTGGTCAGTGTTTTTATGTGTGTAATCTCTGCTTTCTTTACTCAATGAATCAGCACTAGTACCAATGTGGCTTTACAGTACTAATCTCGCACGAAAACAAACAAACCAATGCTGCTTTACATGACAATTGTCTCTCACAAAGCCTGGCACACTGCAAATTCCTAAATCAGATGATGCTGTGTGATTGATAGACTTAAATCAGTCTTCGAACAGGGAGTTTAACTTTTTATGGTTTGGGGGCAGTATTTCGACGTCTGGATGAGAAGCGTGCCCCAAGTAAACTACCTGTTACTCAGGCCCGGAAGCTAGGATATGCATATAATGGGCAGATTTGGATAGAACACACTCTAAAGTTTCCAAAACTGTTAAAATTATGTCTGTGATTATAACAGAACTGATATGGCAGGCGAAAACCTGAGGAAAATCCATCCAGGAAGTGTTTTTTAAAATTATTTTTATTATGACTATTTCTGTGTTTTGAATTTGGTGCTCTGCAATTTCACCGGATGTTGTCGAGGTGGGTTACTAGCAGAACACCTGCGCCGAGAGGTTAAACCTGGAGGTTCAGATTAAAAATCCTAAAGTCTTCAGACTAAGCTGTTTTGGCTCTGGGAGTGTATTGTCCACAGGTGAACATGTCATGGAAAGTCATAGAAAATGAGAGTGTAGAAAGACTTCCTAGTGAAGGAAGGAGAACATTTCCACCACGCCCGAACAGGGACTTGAACCCTGGACCCTCAGATTAAAAGTCTGATGCTCTACCGACTGAGCTATCCGGGCTCTGCAAATGCCTATTTTCATACAACTAACCTGCCGGGCAGAGGCACCTGCTTACGAGGGGGCATTGTCAGATGGTACATTTCCCCAGAGAACCAGGCCTCCATTCCAAATTATACAGTCAACGAAATCTGAACTAGGCATCCCCTCCAAAGATGCAATTTGTCCAAGACTTCGTGGCCCAACGGTAGCGCGTCTGACTCCAGATCAGAAGGTTGCGTGTTCAAATCACGTCGTGGTCAGTGTTTTTATGTGTGTAATCTCTGCTTTCTTTACTCAATGAATCAGCACTAGTACCAATGTGGCTTTACAGTACTAATCTCGCACGAAAACAAACAAACCAATGCTGCTTTACATGACAATTGTCTCTCACAAAGCCTGGCACACTGCAAATTCCTAAATCAGATGATGCTGTGTGATTGATAGACTTAAATCAGTCTTCGAACAGGGAGTTTAACTTTTTATGGTTTGGGGGCAGTATTTCGACGTCTGGATGAGAAGCGTGCCCCAAATAAACTACCTGTTACTCAGGCCCGGAAGCTAGGATATGCATATAATGGGCAGATTTGGATAGAACACACTCTAAAGTTTCCAAAACTGTTAAAATTATGTCTGTGATTATAACAGAACTGATATGGCAGGCGAAAACCTGAGGAAAATCCATCCAGGAAGTGTTTTTTAAAATTATTTTTATTATAACTATTTCTGTGTTTTGAATTTGGTGCTCTGCAATTTCACCGGATGTTGTCGAGGTGGGTTACTAGCAGAACACCTGCGCCGAGAGGTTAAACCTGGAGGTTCAGATTAAAAATCCTAAAGTCTTCAGACTAAGCTGTTTTGGGTATTGTACACAGGTGAACATGTCATGGAAAGTCATAGAAAATGAGAGTGTAGAAAGACTTCCTAGTGAAGGAAGGAGAACATTTCCACCACGCCCGAACAGGGACTAGAACCCTGGACCCTCAGATTAAAAGTCTGATGCTCTACCGACTGAGCTATCCGGGCTCTGCAAATGCCTATTTTCATACACCTAACCTGCCGGGCAGAGGCACCTGCTTACGAGGGGGCATTGTCAGATGGTACATTTCCCCAGAGAACCAGGCCTCCATTCCAAATTATACAGTCAACGAAATCTGAACTAGGCATCCCCTCCAAAGATGCAATTTGTCCAAGACTTCGTGGCCCAACAGTAGCGCGTCTGACTCCAGATCAGAAGGTTGCGTGTTCAAATCACGTCGTGGTCAGTGTTTTTATGTGTGTAATCTCTGCTTTCTTTACTCAATGAATCAGCACTAGTACCAATGTGGCTTTACAGTGCTAATCTCGCACGAAAACAAACAAACCAATGCTGCTTTACATGACAATTGTCTCTCACAAAGCCTGGCACACTGCAAATTCCTAAATCAGATGATGCTGTGTGATTGATAGACTTAAATCAGTCTTCGAACAGGGAGTTTAACTTTTTATGGTTTGGGGGCAGTATTTCGACGTCTGGATGAGAAGCTTGCCCCAAGTAAACTACCTGTTACTCAGGCCCGGAAGCTAGGATATGCATATAATGGGCAGATTTGGATAGAACACACTCTAAAGTTTCCAAAACTGTTAAAATTATGTCTGTGATTATAACAGAACTGATATGGCAGGCGAAAACCTGAGGAAAATCCATCCAGGAAGTGTTTTTTTAAATTATTTTTATTATGACTATTTCTGTGTTTTGAATTTGGTGCTGTGCAATTTCACCGGATGTTGTCGAGGTTGGTTACTAGCAGAACACCTGCGCCGAGAGGTTAAACCTGGAGGTTCAGATTAAAAATCCTTAAGTCTTCAGACTAAGCTGTTTTGGCTCTGGGAGTGTATTGTCCACAGGTGAACATGTCATGGAAAGTCATAGAAAATTAGAGTGTAGAAAGACTTCCTAGTGAAGGAAGGAGAACATTTCCACCACGCCCGAACAGGGACTTGAACCCTGGACCCTCAGATTAAAAGTCTGATGCTCTACCGACTGAGCTATCCGGGCTCTGCAAATGCCTATTTTCATACACCTAACCTGCCGGGCAGAGGCACCTGCTTACGAGGGGGCATTGTCAGATGGTACATTTCCCCAGAGAACCAGGCCTCCATTCCAAATTATACAGTCAACGAAATCTGAACTAGGCATCACCTCCAAAGATGTAATTTGTCCAAGACTTCGGGGCGCAACGGTAGCACGTCTGACTCCAGATCAGGAGGTTGCCTGTTCAAATCACGTCGTGGTCAGTGTTTTTATGTGTGTAATCTCTGCTTTCTTTACTCAATGAATCAGCACTAGTACCAATGTGGCTTTACAGTACTAATCTCGCACGAAAACAAACAAACCAATGCTGCTTGACAATTGTCTCTCACAAAGCCTGGCACACTGCAAATTCCTAAATCAGATGATGCTGTGTGATTGATAGACTTAAATCAGTCTTCAAACAGGGAGTTTAACTTTTTATGGTTTGGGGGCAGTATTTCGACGTCTGGATGAGAAGCGTGCCCCAAGTAAACTGCCTGTTACTCAGGCCCGGAAGCTAGGATATGCATATAATGGGCAGATTTGGATAGAACACACTCTAAAGTTTCCAAAAACGGTTAAAATTATGTCTGTGAGTATAACAGAACTGATATGGCAGGCGAAAACCTGAGGAAAATCCATCCAGGAAGTGTTTTTTAATATTATTTTTATTATGACTATTTCTGTGTTTTGAATTTGGTGCTCTGCAATTTCACCGGATGTTGTCGAGGTGGGTTACTAGCAGAACACCTGCGCCGAGAGGTTAAACCTGGAGGTTCAGATTAAAAATCCTAAAGTCTTCAGACTAAGCTGTTTTGGCTCTGGGAGTGTATTGTCCACAGGTGAACATGTCATGGAAAGTCATAGAAAATGAGAGTGTAGAAAGACTTCCTAGTGAAGGAAGGAGAACATTTCCACCACGCCCGAACAGGGACTTGAACCCTGGACCCTCAGATTAAAAGTCTGATGCTCTACCGACTGAGCTATCCGGGCTCTGCAAATGCCTATTTTCATACAACTAACCTGCCGGGCAGAGGCACCTGCTTACGAGGGGGCATTGTCAGATGGTACATTTCCCCAGAGAACCAGGCCTCCATTCCAAATTATACAGTCAACGAAATCTGAACTAGGCATCCCCTCCAAAGATACAATTTGTCCAAGGCTTCGTGGCGCAACGGTAGCGCGTCTGACTCCAGATCAGAAGGTTGCGTGTTCAAATCACGTCGTGGTCAGTGTTTTTATGTGTGTAATCTCTGCTTTCTTTACTCAATGAATCAGCACTAGTACCAATGTGGCTTTACAGTACTAATCTCGCACGAAAACAAACAAACCAATGCTACTTTACATGACAATTGTCTCTCACAAAGCCTGGCACACTGCAAATTCCTAAATCAGATGATGCTGTGTGATTGATAGACTTAAATCAGTCTTCGAACAGGGAGTTTAACTTTTTATGGTTTGGGGGCAGTATTTCGACGTCTGGATGAGAAGCGTGCCCCAAGTAAACTACCTGTTACTCAGGCCCGGAAGCTAGGATATGCATATAATGGGCAGATTTGGATAGAACACACTCTAAAGTTTCCAAAACTGTTAAAATTATGTCTGTGATTATAACAGAACTGATATGGCAGGCGAAAACCTGAGGAAAATCCATCCAGGAAGTGTTTATTAAAATTATTTTTATTATGACTATTTCTGTGTTTTGAATTTGGTGCTCTGCAATTTCACCGGATGTTGTCGAGGTGGGTTACTAGCAGAACACCTGCGCCGAGAGGTTAAACCTGGAGGTTCAGATTAAAAATCCAAAAGTCTTCAGACTAAGCTGTTTTGGGTATTGTACACAGGTGAACATGTCATGGAAAGTCATAGAAATTGAGAGTGTAGAAAGACTTCCTAGTGAAGGAAGGAGAACATTTCCACCACGCCCGAACAGGGACTTGAACCCTGGACCCTCAGATTAAAAGTCTGATGCTCTACCGACTGAGCTATCCGTGCTCTGCAAATGCCTATTTTCATACACCTAACCTGCCGGGCAGAGGCACCTGCTTACGAGGGGGCATTGTCAGATGGTACATTTCCCCAGAGAACCAGGCCTCCATTCCAAATTATACAGTCAACGAAAACTGAACTAGGCATCCCCTCCAAAGATGCAATTTGTCCAAGACTTTGTGGCGCAACGGTAGCGCGTCTGAGTCCAGATCTGAAGGTTGCGTGTTCAAATCACATCGTGGTCAGTGTTTTTATGTGTGTAATCTCTGCTTTCTTTACTCAATGAATCAGCACTAGTACCAATGTGGCTTTACAGTACTAATCTCGCACGAAAACAAACAAACCAATGCTGCTTTATATGACAATTGTCTCTCACAAAGCCTGGCACACTGCAAATTCCTAAATCAGATGATGCTGTGTGATTGATAGACTTAAATCAGTCTTCAAACAGGGAGTTTAACTTTTTATGGCTTGGGGGCAGTATTTCGACGTCTGGATGAGAAGCGTGCCCCAAGTAAACTACCTGTTACTCAGGCCCGGAAGCTAGGATATGCATATAATGGGCAGATTTGGATAGAACACACTCTAAAGTTTCCAAAAACGGTTAAAATTATGTCTGTGAGTATAACAGAACTGATATGGCAGGCGAAAACCTGTTTTTATGTGTGTAATCTCTGCTTTCTTTACTTTATGAATCAGCACTAGTACCAATGTGGCTTTACAGTACTAATCTCGCACGAAAACAAAAACAAACCAATGCTGCTTTATATGACAATTGTCTCTCACAAAGCCTGGCACACTGCAAATTCCTAAATCAGATGATGCTGTGTGATTGATAGACTTAAATCAGTCTTCAAACAGGGAGTTTAACTTTTTATGGCTTGGGGGCAGTATTTCGACGTCTGGATGAGATGCGTGCCCCAAGTAAACTACCTGTTACTCAGGCCCGGAAGCTAGGATATGCATATAATGGGCAGATTTGGATAGAACACACTCTAAAGTTTCCAAAACTGTTAAAATTATGTCTGTGATTATAACAGAACTGATATGGCAGGCGAAAACCTGAGGAAAATCCATCCAGGAAGTGTTTTTTAAAATTATTTTTATTATGACTATTTCTGTGTTTTGAATTTGGTGCTCTGCAATTTCACCGGATGTTGTCGAGGTGGGTTACTAGCAGAACACCTGCGCCGAGAGGTTAAACCTGGAGGTTCAGATTAAAAATCCTAAAGTCTTCAGACTAAGCTGTTTTGGGTATTGTACACAGGTGAACATGTCATGGAAAGTGAGAGTGTAGAAAGACTTCCTAGTGAAGGAAGGAGAACATTTCCACCACGCCCGAACAGGGACTTGAACCCTGGACCCTCAGATTAAAAGTCTGATGCTCTACCGACTGAGCTATCCGGGCTCTGCAAATGCCTATTTTCATACACCTAACCTGCCGGGCAGAGGCACCTGCTTACGAGGGGGCATTGTCAGATGGTACATTTCCCCAGAGAACCAGGCCTCCATTCCAAATTATACAGTCAACGAAATCTGAACTAGGCATCCCCTCCAAAGATGTAATTTGTCCAAGACTTTGTGGCGCAACGGTAGCACGTCTGACTCCAGATCAGAAGGTTGCCTGTTCAAATCACGTCGTGGTCAGTGTTTTTATGTGTGTAATCTCTGCTTTCTTTACTCAATGAATCAGCACTAGTACCAATGTGGCTTTACAGTACTAATCTCGCACGAAAACAAACAAACCAATGCTGCTTGACAATTGTCTCTCACAAAGCCTGGCACACTGCAAATTCCTAAATCAGATGATGCTGTGTGATTGATAGACTTAAATCAGTCTTCAAACAGGGAGTTTAACTTTTTATGGTTTGGGGGCAGTATTTCGACGTCTGGATGAGAAGCGTGCCCCAAGTAAACTACCTGTTACTCAGGCCCGGAAGCTAGGATATGCATATAATGGGCAGATTTGGATAGAACACACTCTAAAGTTTCCAAAAACGGTTAAAATTATGTCTGTGAGTATAACAGAACTGATATGGCAGGCGAAAACCTGAGGAAAATCCATCCAGGAAGTGTTTTTTTAAATTATTTTTATTATGACTATTTCTGTGTTTTGAATTTGGTGCTCTGCAATTTCACCGGATGTTGTCGAGGTGGGTTACTAGCAGAACACCTGCGCCGAGAGGTTAAACCTGGAGGTTCAGATTAAAAATCCTAAAGTCTTCAGACTAAGCTGTTTTGGCTCTGGGAGTGTATTGTCCACAGGTGAACATGTCATGGAAAGTCATAGAAAATGAGAGTGTAGAAAGACTTCCTAGTGAAGGAAGGAGAACATTTCCACCACGCCCGAACAGGGACTTGAACCCTGGACCCTCAGATTAAAAGTCTGATGCTCTACCGACTGAGCTATCCGGGCTCTGCAAATGCCTATTTTCATACAACTAACCTGCCGGGCAGAGGCACCTGCTTACGAGGGGGCATTGTCAGATGGTACATTTCCCCAGAGAACCAGGCCTCCATTCCAAATTATACAGTCAACGAAATCTGAACTAGGCATCCCCTCCAAAGATGCAATTTGTCCAAGGCTTCGTGGCGCAACGGTAGCGCGTCTGACTCCAGATCAGAAGGTTGCGTGTTCAAATCACGTCGTGGTCAGTGTTTTTATGTGTGTAATCTCTGCTTTCTTTACTCAATGAATCAGCACTAGTACCAATGTGGCTTTACAGTACTAATCTCGCACGAAAACAAACAAACCAATGCTGCTTTACATGACAATTGTCTCTCACAAAGCCTGGCACACTGCAAATTCCTAAATCAGATGATGCTGTGTGATTGATAGACTTAAATCAGTCTTCGAACAGGGAGTTTAACTTTTTATGGTTTGGGGGCAGTATTTCGACGTCTGGATGAGAAGCGTGCCCCAATTAAACTACCTGTTACTCAGGCCCGGAAGCTAGGATATGCATATAATGGGCAGATTTGGATAGAACACACTCTAAAGTTTCCAAAACTGTTAAAATTATGTCTGTGATTATAACAGAACTGATATGGCAGGCGAAAACCTGAGGAAAATCCATCCAGGAAGTGTTTATTAAAATTATTTTTATTATGACTATTTCTGTGTTTTGAATTTGGTGCTCTGCAATTTCACCGGATGTTGTCGAGGTGGGTTACTAGCAGAACACCTGCGCCGAGAGGTTAAACCTGGAGGTTCAGATTAAAAATCCAAAAGTCTTCAGACTATGCTGTTTTGGGTATTGTACACAGGTGAACATGTCATGGAAAGTCATAGAAATTGAGAGTGTAGAAAGACTTCCTAGTGAAGGAAGGAGAACATTTCCACCACGCCCGAACAGGGACTTGAACCCTGGACCCTCAGATTAAAAGTCTGATGCTCTACCGACTGAGCTATCCGTGCTCTGCAAATGCCTATTTTCATACACCTAACCTGCCGGGCAGAGGCACCTGCTTACGAGGGGGCATTGTCAGATGGTACATTTCCCCAGAGAACCAGGCCTCCATTCCAAATTATACAGTCAACGAAAACTGAACTAGGCATCCCCTCCAAAGATGCAATTTGTCCAAGACTTTGTGGCGCAACGGTAGCGCGTCTGAGTCCAGATCTGAAGGTTGCGTGTTCAAATCACATCGTGGTCAGTGTTTTTATGTGTGTAATCTCTGCTTTCTTTACTCAATGAATCAGCACTAGTACCAATGTGGCTTTACAGTACTAATCTCGCACGAAAACAAATAAACCAATGCTGCTTTATATGACAATTGTCTCTCACAAAGCCTGGCACACTGCAAATTCCTAAATCAGATGATGCTGTGTGATTGATAGACTTAAATCAGTCTTCAAACAGGGAGTTTAACTTTTTATGGCTTGGGGGCAGTATTTCGACGTCTGGATGAGAAGCGTGCCCCAAGTAAACTACCTGTTACTCAGGCCCGGAAGCTAGGATATGCATATAATGGGCAGATTTGGATAGAACACACTCTAAAGTTTCCAAAAACGGTTAAAATTATGTCTGTGAGTATAACAGAACTGATATGGCAGGCGAAAACCTGTTTTTATGTGTGTAATCTCTGCTTTCTTTACTTTATGAATCAGCACTAGTACCAATGTGGCTTTACAGTACTAATCTCGCACGAAAACAAACAAACCAATGCTGCTTTATATGACAATTGTCTCTCACAAAGCCTGGCACACTGCAAATTCCTAAATCAGATGATGCTGTGTGATTGATAGACTTAAATCAGTCTTCAAACAGGGAGTTTAACTTTTTATGGCTTGGGGGCAGTATTTCGACGTCTGGATGAGATGCGTGCCCCAAGTAAACTACCTGTTACTCAGGCCCGGAAGCTAGGATATGCATATAATGGGCAGATTTGGATAGAACACACTCTAAAGTTTCCAAAACTGTTAAAATTATGTCTGTGATTATAACAGAACTGATATGGCAGGCGAAAACATGAGGAAAATCCATCCAGGAAGTGTTTTTTAAAATTATTTTTATTATGACTATTTCTGTGTTTTGAATTTGGTGCTCTGCAATTTCACCGGATGTTGTCGAGGTGGGTTACTAGCAGAACACCTGCGCCGAGAGGTTAAACCTGGAGGTTCAGATTAAAAATCCTAAAGTCTTCAGACTAAGCTGTTTTGGGTATTGTACACAGGTGAACATGTCATGGAAAGTGAGAGTGTAGAAAGACTTCCTAGTGAAGGAAGGAGAACATTTCCACCACGCCCAAACAGGGACTTGAACCCTGGACCCTCAGATTAAAAGTCTGATGCTCTACCGACTGAGCTATCCGGGCTCTGCAAATGCCTATTTTCATACACCTAACCTGCCGGGCAGAGGCACCTGCTTACGAGGGGGCATTGTCAGATGGTACATTTCCCCAGAGAACCAGGCCTCCATTCCAAATTATACAGTCAACGAAATCTGAACTAGGCATCCCCTCCAAAGATGCAATTTGTCCAAGACTTCGTGGCCCAACGGTAGCGCGTCTGACACCAGATCAGAAGGTTGCGTGTTCAAATCACGTCGTGGTCAGTGTTTTTATGTGTGTAATCTCTGCTTTCTTTACTCAATGAATCAGCACTAGTACCAATGTGGCTTTACAGTACTAATCTCGCACGAAAACAAACAAACCAATGCTGCTTTACATGACAATTGTCTCTCACAAAGCCTGGCACACTGCAAATTCCTAAATCAGATGATGCTGTGTGATTGATAGACTTAAATCAGTCTTCGAACAGGGAGTTTAACTTTTTATGGTTTGGGGGCAGTATTTCGACGTCTGGATGAGAAGCGTGCCCCAAGTAAACTACCTGTTACTCAGGCCCGGAAGCTAGGATATGCATATAATGGGCAGATTTGGATAGAACACACTCTAAAGTTTCCAAAACTGTTAAAATTATGTCTGTGATTATAACAGAACTGATATGGCAGGCGAAAACCTGAGGAAAATCCATCCAGGAAGTGTTTTTTTAAATTATTTTTATTATGACTATTTCTGTGTTTTGAATTTGGTGCTGTGCAATTTCACCGGATGTTGTCGAGGTTGGTTACTAGCAGAACACCTGCGCCGAGAGGTTAAACCTGGAGGTTCAGATTAAAAATCCTAAAGTCTTCAGACTAAGCTGTTTTGGCTCTGGGAGTGTATTGTCCACAGGTGAACATGTCATGCAAAGTCATAGAAAATGAGAGTGTAGAAAGACTTCCTAGTGAAGGAAGGAGAACATTTCCACCACACCCGAACAGGGACTTGAACCCTGGACCCTCAGATTAAAAGTCTGATGCTCTACCGACTGAGCTATCCGGGCTCTGCAAATGCCAATTTTCATACAACTAACCTGCCGGGCAGAGGCACCTGCTTACGAGGGGGCATTGTCAGATGGTACATTTCCCCAGAGAACCAGGCCTCCATTCCAAATTATACAGTCAACGAAATCTGAACTAGGCATCCCCTCCAAAGATGCAATTTGTCCAAGGCTTCGTGGCGCAACGGTAGCGCGTCTGACTCCAGATCAGAAGGTTGCGTGTTCAAATCACGTCGTGGTCTGTGTTTTTTTGTGTGTAATCTCTGCTTTCTTTACTCAATGAATCAGCACTAGTACCAATGTGGCTTTACAGTACTAATCTCGCACGAAAACAAACAAACCAATGCTGCTTTACATGACAATTGTCTCTCACAAAGCCTGGCACACTGCAAATTCCTAAATCAGATGATGCTGTGTGATTGATAGACTTAAATCAGTCTTCGAACAGGGAGTTTAACTTTTTATGGTTTGGGGGCAGTATTTCGACGTCTGGATGAGAAGCGTGCCCCAAGTAAACTACCTGTTACTCAGGCCCGGAAGCTAGGATATGCATATAATGGGCAGATTTGGATAGAACACACTCTAAAGTTTCCAAAACTGTTAAAATTATGTCTGTGATTATAACAGAACTGATATGGCAGGCGAAAACCTGAGGAAAATCCATCCAGGAAGTGTTTATTAAAATAATTTTTATTATGACTATTTCTGTGTTTTGAATTTGGTGCTCTGCAATTTCACCGGATGTTGTCGAGGTGGGTTACTAGCAGAACACCTGCGCCGAGAGGTTAAACCTGGAGGTTCAGATTAAAAATCCAAAAGTCTTCAGACTAAGCTGTTTTGGGTATTGTACACAGGTGAACATGTCATGGAAAGTCATAGAAATTGAGAGTGTAGAAAGACTTCCTAGTGAAGGAAGGAGAACATTTCCACCACGCCCGAACAGGGACTTGAACCCTGGACCCTCAGATTAAAAGTCTGATGCTCTACCGACTGAGCTATCCGTGCTCTGCAAATGCCTATTTTCATACACCTAACCTGCCGGGCAGAGGCACCTGCTTACGAGGGGGCATTGTCAGATGGTACATTTCCCCAGAGAACCAGGCCTCCATTCCAAATTATACAGTCAACGAAAACTGAACTAGGCATCCCCTCCAAAGATGCAATTTGTCCAAGACTTTGTGGCGCAACGGTAGCGCGTCTGAGTCCAGATCTGAAGGTTGCGTGTTCAAATCACATCGTGGTCAGTGTTATTATGTGTGTAATCTCTGCTTTCTTTACTCAATGAATCAGCACTAGTACCAATGTGGATTTACAGTACTAATCTCGCACGAAAACAAACAAACCAATGCTGCTTTATATGACAATTGTCTCTCACAAAGCCTGGCACACTGCAAATTCCTAAATCAGATGATGCTGTGTGATTGATAGACTTAAATCAGTCTTCAAACAGGGAGTTTAACTTTTTATGGCTTGGGGGCAGTATTTCGACGTCTGGATGAGAAGCGTGCCCCAAGTAAACTACCTGTTACTCAGGCCCGGAAGCTAGGATATGCATATAATGGGCAGATTTGGATAGAACACACTCTAAAGTTTCCAAAAACGGTTAAAATTATGTCTGTGAGTATAACAGAACTGATATGGCAGGCGAAAACCTGTTTTTATGTGTGTAATCTCTGCTTTCTTTACTTTATGAATCAGCACTAGTACCAATGTGGCTTTACAGTACTAATCTCGCACGAAAACAAAAACAAACCAATGCTGCTTTATATGACAATTGTCTCTCACAAAGCCTGGCACACTGCAAATTCCTAAATCAGATGATGCTGTGTGATTGATAGACTTAAATCAGTCTTCAAACAGGGAGTTTAACTTTTTATGGCTTGGGGGCAGTATTTCGACGTCTGGATGAGATGCGTGCCCCAAGTAAACTACCTGTTACTCAGGCCCGGAAGCTAGGATATGCATATAATGGGCAGATTTGGATAGAACACACTCTAAAGTTTCCAAAACTGTTAAAATTATGTCTGTGATTATAACAGAACTGATATGGCAGGCGAAAACATGAGGAAAATCCATCCAGGAAGTGTTTTTAAAAAAAAAAATTATTATGACTATTTCTGTGTTTTGAATTTGGTGCTCTGCAATTTCACCGGATGTTGTCGAGGTGGGTTACTAGCAGAACACCTGCGCCGAGAGGTTAAACCTGGAGGTTCAGATTAAAAATCCTAAAGTCTTCAGACTAAGCTGTTTTGGGTATTGTACACAGGTGAACATGTCATGGAAAGTGAGAGTGTAGAAAGACTTCCTAGTGAAGGAAGGAGAACATTTCCACCACGCCCGAACAGGGTCTTGAACCCTGGACCCTCAGATTAAAAGTCTGATGCTCTACCGACTGAGCTATCCGGGCTCTGCAAATGCCTATTTTCATACACCTAACCTGCCGGGCAGAGGCACCTGCTTACGAGGGGGCATTGTCAGATGGTACATTTCCCCAGAGAACCAGGCCTCCATTCCAAATTATACAGTCAACGAAATCTGAACTAGGCATCCCCTCCAAAGATGCAATTTGTCCAAGACTTCGTGGCCCAACGGTAGCGCGTCTGACTCCAGATCAGAAGGTTGCGTGTTCAAATCACGTCGTGGTCAGTGTTTTTATGTGTGTAATCTCTGCTTTCTTTACTCAATGAATCAGCACTAGTACCAATGTGGCTTTACAGTACTAATCTCGCACGAAAACAAACAAACCAATGCTGCTTTACATGACAATTGTCTCTCACAAAGCCTGGCACACTGCAAATTCCTAAATCAGATGATGCTGTGTGATTGATAGACTTAAATCAGTCTTCGAACAGGGAGTTTAACTTTTTATGGTTTGGGGGCAGTATTTCGACGTCTGGATGAGAAGCGTGCCCCAAGTAAACTACCTGTTACTCAGGCCCGGAAGCTAGGATATGCATATAATGGGCAGATTTGGATAGAACACACTCTAAAGTTTCCAAAACTGTTAAAATTATGTCTGTGATTATAACAGAACTGATATGGCAGGCGAAAACCTGAGGAAAATCCATCCAGGAAGTGTTTTTTTAAATTATTTTTATTATGAATATTTCTGTGTTTTGAATTTGGTGCTGTGCAATTTCACCGGATGTTGTCGAGGTTGGTTACTAGCAGAACACCTGCGCCGAGAGGTTAAACCTGGAGGTTCAGATTAAAAATCCTTAAATCTTCAGACTAAGCTGTTTTGGCTCTGGGAGTGTATTGTCCACAGGTGAACATGTCATGGAAAGTCATAGAAAACTAGAGTGTAGAAAGACTTCCTAGTGAAGGAAGGAGAACATTTCCACCACGCCCGAACAGGGACTTGAACCCTGGACCCTCAGATTAAAAGTCTGATGCTCTACCGACTGAGCTATCCGGGCTCTGCAAATGCCTATTTTCATACACCTAACCTGCCGGGCAGAGGCACCTGCTTACGAGGGGGCATTGTCAGATGGTACATTTCCCCAGAGAACCAGGCCTCCATTCCAAATTATACAGTCAACGAAATCTGAACTAGGCATCCCCTCCAAAGATGTAATTTGTCCAAGACTTCGTGGCGCAACGGTAGCACGTCTGACTCCAGATCAGAAGGTTGCCTGTTCAAATCACATCGTGGTCAGTGTTTTTATGTGTGTAATCTCTGCTTTCTTTACTCAATGAATCAGCACTAGTACCAATGTGGCTTTACAGTACTAATCTCGCACGAAAACAAACAAACCAATGCTGCTTGACAATTGTCTCTCACAAAGCCTGGCACACTGCAAATTCCTAAATCAGATGATGCTGTGTGATTGATAGACTTAAATCAGTCTTCGAACAGGGAGTTTAACTTTTTATGGTTTGGGGGCAGTATTTCAACGTCTGGATGAGAAGCGTGCCCCAAGTAAACTACCTGTTACTCAGGCCCGGAAGCTAGGATATGCATATAATGGGCAGATTTGGATAGAACACACTCTAAAGTTTCCAAAACTGTTAAAATCATGTCTGTGAGTATAACAGAACTGATATGGCAGGCGAAAACCTGAGGAAAATCCATCCAGGAAGTGTTTTTAAAATTATTTTTATTATGACTATTTCTGTGTTTTGAATTTGGTGTTCTGCAATTTCACCGGATGTTGTCGAGGTGGGTTACTAGCAGAACACCTGCGCCGAGAGGTTAAACCTGGAGGTTCAGATTAAAAATGCTAAAGTCTTCAGACTAAGCTGTTTTGGCTCTGGGAGTGTATTGTCCACACGTGAACATGTCATGGAAAGTCATAGAAAATGAGAGTGTAGAAAGACTTCCTAGTGAAGGAAGGAGAACATTTCCACCACGCCCGAACAGGGACTTGAACCCTGGACCCTCAGATTAAAAGTCTGATGCTCTACCGACTGAGCTATCCGGGCTCTGCAAATGCCTATTTTCATACACCTAACCTGCCGGGCAGAGGCACCTGCTTACGAGGGGGCATTGTCAGATGGTACATTTCCCCAGAGAACCAGGCCTCCATTCCAAATTATACAGTCAACGAAATCTGAACTAGGCATCCCCTCCAAAGATGCAATTTGTCCAAGACTTTGTGGCGCAACGGTAGCGCGTCTGACTCCAGATCAGAAGGTTGCGTGTTCAAATCACGTCGTGGTCAGTGTTTTTATGTGTGTAATCTCTGCTTTCTTTACTCAATGAATCAGCACTAGTACCAATGTGGCTTTACAGTACTAATCTCGCACGAAAACAAACAAACCAATGCTGCTTTACATGACAATTGTCTCTCACAAAGCCTGGCACACTGCAAATTCCTAAATCAGATGATGCTGTGTGATTGATAGACTTAAATCAGTCTTCGAACAGGGAGTTTAACTTTTTATGGTTTGGGGGCAGTATTTCGACGTCTGGATGAGAAGCGTGCCCCAAGTAAACTACCTGTTACTCAGGCCCGGAAGCTAGGATATGCATATAATGGGCAGATTTGGATAGAACACACTCTAAAGTTTCCAAAACTGTTAAAATTATGTCTGTGAGTATAACAGAACTGATATGGCAGGCGAAAACCTGAGGAAAATCCATCCAGGAAGTGTTTTTTTAAATTATTTTTATTATGACTATTTCTGTGTTTTGAATTTGGTGCTCTGCAATTTCACCGGATGTTGTCGAGGTGGGTTACTAGCAGAACACCTGCGCCGAGAGGTTAAACCTGGAGGTTCAGATTAAAAATGCTAAAGTCTTCAGACTAAGCTGTTTTGGCTCTGGGAGTGTATTGTCCACAGGTGAACATGTCATGGAAAGTCATAGAAAATGAGAGTGTAGAAAGACTTCCTAGTGAAGGAAGGAGAACATTTCCACCACGCCCGAACAGGGACTTGAACCCTGGACCCTCAGATTAAAAGTCTGATGCTCTACCGACTGAGCTATCCGGGCTCTGCAAATGCCTATTTTCATACACCTAACCTGCCGGGCAGAGGCACCTGCTTACGAGGGGGCATTGTCAGATGGTACATTTCCCCAGAGAACCAGGCCTCCATTCCAAATTATACAGTCAACGAAATCTGAACTAGGCATCCCCTCCAAAGATGCAATTTGTCCAAGACTTCGTGGCCCAACGGTAGCGCGTCTGACTCCAGATCAGAAGGTTGCGTGTTCAAATCACGTCGTGGTCAGTGTATTTATGTGTGTAATCTCTGCTTTCTTTACTCAATGAATCAGCACTAGTACCAATGTGGCTTTACAGTACTAATCTCGCACGAAAACAAACAAACCAATGCTGCTTTACATGACAATTGTCTCTCACAAAGCCTGGCACACTGCAAATTCCTAAATCAGATGATGCTGTGTGATTGATAGACTTAAATCAGTCTTCGAACAGGGAGTTTAACTTTTTATGGTTTGGGGGCAGTATTTCGACGTCTGGATGAGAAGCGTGCCCCAAGTAAACTACCTGTTACTCAGGCCCGGAAGCTAGGATATGCATATAATGGGCAGATTTGGATAGAACACACTCTAAAGTTTCCAAAACTGTTAAAATTATGTCTGTGATTATAACAGAACTGATATGGCAGGCGAAAACCTGAGGAAAATCCATCCAGGAAGTGTTTTTTTAAATTATTTTTATTATGAATATTTCTGTGTTTTGAATTTGGTGCTGTGTAATTTCACCGGATGTTGTCGAGGTTGGTTACTAGCAGAACACCTGCGCCGGGAGGTTAAACCTGGAGGTTCAGATTAAAAATCCTTAAGTCTTCAGACTAAGCTGTTTTGGCTCTGGGAGTGTATTGTCCACAGGTGAACATGTCATGGAAAGTCATAGAAAACTAGAGTGTAGAAAGACTTCCTAGTGAAGGAAGGAGAACATTTCCACCACGCCCGAACAGGGACTTGAACCCTGGACCCTCAGATTAAAAGTCTGATGCTCTACCGACTGAGCTATCCGGGCTCTGCAAATGCCTATTTTCATACACCTAACCTGCCGGGCAGAGGCACCTGCTTACGAGGGGGCATTGTCAGATGGTACATTTCCCCAGAGAACCAGGCCTCCATTCCAAATTATACAGTCAACGAAATCTGAACTAGGCATCCCCTCCAAAGATGTAATTTGTCCAAGACTTCGTGGCGCAACGGTAGCACGTCTGACTCCAGATCAGAAGGTTGCCTGTTCAAATCACATCGTGGTCAGTGTTTTTATGTGTGTAATCTCTGCTTTCTTTACTCAATGAATCAGCACTAGTACCAATGTGGCTTTACAGTACTAATCTCGCACGAAAACAAACAAACCAATGCTGCTTCACAATTGTCTCTCACAAAGCCTGGCACACTGCAAATTCCTAAATCAGATGATGCTGTGTGATTGATAGACTTAAATCAGTCTTCGAACAGGGAGTTTAACTTTTTATGGTTTGGGGGCAGTATTTCAACGTCTGGATGAGAAGCGTGCCCCAAGTAAACTACCTGTTACTCAGGCCCGGAAGCTAGGATATGCATATAATGGGCAGATTTGGATAGAACACACTCTAAAGTTTCCAAAACTGTTAAAATCATGTCTGTGAGTATAACAGAACTGATATGGCAGGCGAAAACCTGAGGAAAATCCATCCAGGAAGTGTTTTATTAAATTATTTTTATTATGACTATTTCTGTGTTTTGAATTTGGTGTTCTGCAATTTCACCGGATGTTGTCGAGGTGGGTTACTAGCAGAACACCTGCGCCGAGAGGTTAAACCTGGAGGTTCAGATTAAAAATGCTAAAGTCTTCAGACTAAGCTGTTTTGGCTCTGGGAGTGTATTGTCCACACGTGAACATGTCATGGAAAGTCATAGAAAATGAGAGTGTAGAAAGACTTCCTAGTGAAGGAAGGAGAACATTTCCACCACGCCCGAACAGGGACTTGAACCCTGGACCCTCAGATTAAAAGTCTGATGCTCTACCGACTGAGCTATCCGGGCTCTGCAAATGCCTATTTTCATACACCTAACCTGCCGGGCAGAGGCACCTGCTTACGAGGGGGCATTGTCAGATGGTACATTTCCCCAGAGAACCAGGCCTCCATTCCAAATTATACAGTCAACGAAATCTGAACTAGGCATCCCCTCCAAAGATGCAATTTGTCCAAGACTTTGTGGCGCAACGGTAGCGCGTCTGACTCCAGATCAGAAGGTTGCGTGTTCAAATCACGTCGTGGTCAGTGTTTTTATGTGTGTAATCTCTGCTTTCTTTACTCAATGAATCAGCACTAGTACCAATGTGGCTTTACAGTACTAATCTCGCACGAAAACAAACAAACCAATGCTGCTTTACATGACAATTGTCTCTCACAAAGCCTGGCACACTGCAAATTCCTAAATCAGATGATGCTGTGTGATTGATAGACTTAAATCAGTCTTCGAACAGGGAGTTTAACTTTTTATGGTTTGGGGGCAGTATTTCGACGTCTGGATGAGAAGCGTGCCCCAAGTAAACTACCTGTTACTCAGGCCCGGAAGCTAGGATATGCATATAATGGGCAGATTTGGATAGAACACACTCTAAAGTTTCCAAAACTGTTAAAATCATGTCTGTGAGTATAACAGAACTGATATGGCAGGCGAAAACCTGAGGAAAATCCATCCAGGAAGTGTTTTATTAAATTATTTTTATTATGACTATTTCTGTGTTTTGAATTTGGTGTTCTGCAATTTCACCGGATGTTGTCGAGGTGGGTTACTAGCAGAACACCTGCGCCGAGAGGTTAAACCTGGAGGTTCAGATTAAAAATGCTAAAGTCTTCAGACTAAGCTGTTTTGGCTCTGGGAGTGTATTGTCCACACGTGAACATGTCATGGAAAGTCATAGAAAATGAGAGTGTAGAAAGACTTCCTAGTGAAGGAAGGAGAACATTTCCACCACGCCCGAACAGGGACTTGAACCCTGGACCCTCAGATTAAAAGTCTGATGCTCTACCGACTGAGCTATCCGGGCTCTGCAAATGCCTATTTTCATACACCTAACCTGCCGGGCAGAGGCACCTGCTTACGAGGGGGCATTGTCAGATGGTACATTTCCCCAGAGAACCAGGCCTCCATTCCAAATTATACAGTCAACGAAATCTGAACTAGGCATCCCCTCCAAAGATGCAATTTGTCCAAGACTTTGTGGCGCAACGGTAGCGCGTCTGACTCCAGATCAGAAGGTTGCGTGTTCAAATCACGTCGTGGTCAGTGTTTTTATGTGTGTAATCTCTGCTTTCTTTACTCAATGAATCAGCACTAGTACCAATGTGGCTTTACAGTACTAATCTCGCACGAAAACAAACAAACCAATGCTGCTTTACATGACAATTGTCTCTCACAAAGCCTGGCACACTGCAAATTCCTAAATCAGATGATGCTGTGTGATTGATAGACTTAAATCAGTCTTCGAACAGGGAGTTTAACTTTTTATGGTTTGGGGGCAGTATTTCGACGTCTGGATGAGAAGCGTGCCCCAAGTAAACTACCTGTTACTCAGGCCCGGAAGCTAGGATATGCATATAATGGGCAGATTTGGATAGAACACACTCTAAAGTTTCCAAAACTGTTAAAATTATGTCTGTGAGTATAACAGAACTGATATGGCAGGCGAAAACCTGAGGAAAATCCATCCAGGAAGTGTTTTTTTAAATTATTTTTATTATGACTATTTCTGTGTTTTGAATTTGGTGCTCTGCAATTTCACCGGATGTTGTCGAGGTGGGTTACTAGCAGAACACCTGCGCCGAGAGGTTAAACCTGGAGGTTCAGATTAAAAATGCTAAAGTCTTCAGACTAAGCTGTTTTGGCTCTGGGAGTGTATTGTCCACAGGTGAACATGTCATGGAAAGTCATAGAAAATGAGAGTGTAGAAAGACTTCCTAGTGAAGGAAGGAGAACATTTCCACCACGCCCGAACAGGGACTTGAACCCTGGACCCTCAGATTAAAAGTCTGATGCTCTACCGACTGAGCTATCCGGGCTCTGCAAATGCCTATTTTCATACACCTAACCTGCCGGGCAGAGGCACCTGCTTACGAGGGGGCATTGTCAGATGGTACATTTCCCCAGAGAACCAGGCCTCCATTCCAAATTATACAGTCAACGAAATCTGAACTAGGCATCCCCTCCAAAGATGCAACTTGTCCAAGACTTTGTGGCGCAACGGTAGCGCGTCTGACTCCAGATCAGAAGGTTGCGTGTTCAAATCACGTCGTGGTCAGTGTTTTTATGTGTGTAATCTCTGCTTTCTTTACTCAATGAATCAGCACTAGTACCAATGTGGCTTTACAGTACTAATCTCGCACGAAAACAAACAAACCAATGCTGCTTTACATGACAATTGTCTCTCACAAAGCCTGGCACACTGCAAATTCCTAAATCAGATGATGCTGTGTGATTGATAGACTTAAATCAGTCTTCGAACAGGGAGTTTAACTTTTTATGGTTTGGGGGCAGTATTTCGACGTCTGGATGAGAAGCGTGCCCCAAGTAAACTACCTGTTACTCAGGCCCGGAAGCTAGGATATGCATATAATGGGCAGATTTGGATAGAACACACTCTAAAGTTTCCAAAACTGTTAAAATCATGTCTGCGAGTATAACAGAACTGATATGGCAGGCGAAAACCTGAGGAAAATCCATCCAGGAAGTGTTTTATTAAATTATTTTTATTATGACTATTTCTGTGTTTTGAATTTGGTGTTCTGCAATTTCACCGGATGTTGTCGAGGTGGGTTACTAGCAGAACACCTGCGCCGAGAGGTTAAACCTGGAGGTTCAGATTAAAAACCCTAAAGTCTTCAGACTAAGCTGTTTTGGCTCTGGGAGTGTATTGTCCACAGGTGAACATGTCATGGAAAGTCATAGAAAATGAGAGTGTAGAAAGACTTCCTAGTGAAGGAAGGAGAACATTTCCACCACGCCCGAACAGGGACTTGAACCCTGGACCCTCAGATTAAAAGTCTGATGCTCTACCGACTGAGCTATCCGGGTTCTGCAAATGCTTATTTTCATACACCTAACCTGCCGGGCAGAGGCACCTGCTTACGAGGGGGCATTGTCAGATGGTACATTTCCCCAGAGAACCAGGCCTCCATTCCAAATTATACAGTCAACGAAATCTGAACTAGGCATCCCCTCCAAAGATGCAATTTGTCCAAGACTTTGTGGCGCAATGGTAGCGCGTCTGACTCCAGATCAGAAGGTTGCGTGTTCAAATCACGTCGTGGTCAGTGTTTTTATGTGTGTAATCTCTGCTTTCTTTACTCAATGAATCAGCACTAGTACCAATGTGGCTTTACAGTACTAATCTCGCACGAAAACAAACAAACCAATGCTGCTTTATATGACAATTGTCTCTCACAAAGCCTGGCACACTGCAAATTCCTAAATCAGATGATGCTGTGTGATTCATAGACTTAAATCAGTCTTCAAACAGGGAGTTTAACTTTTTATGGCTTGGGGGCAGTATTTCGACGTCTGGATGAGAAGCGTGCCCCAAGTAAACTACCTGTTACTCAGGCCCGGAAGCTAGGATATGCATATAATGGGCAGATTTGGATAGAACACACTCTAAAGTTTCCAAAACTGTTAAAATCATGTCTGCGAGTATAACAGAACTGATATGGCAGGCGAAAACCTGAGGAAAATCCATCCAGGAAGTGTTTTATTAAATTATTTTTATTATGACTATTTCTGTGTTTTGAATTTGGTGCTCTGCAATTTCACCGGATGTTGTCGAGGTGGGTTACTAGCAGAACACCTGCGCCGAGAGGTTAAACCTGGAGGTTCAGATTAAAAATGCTAAAGTCTTCAGACTAAGCTGTTTTGGCTCTGGGAGTGTATTGTCCACAGGTGAACATGTCATGGAAAGTCATAGAAAATGAGAGTGTAGAAAGACTTCCTAGTGAAGGAAGGAGAACATTTCCACCACGCCCGAACAGGGACTTGAACCCTGGACCCTCAGATTAAAAGTCTGATGCTCTACCGACTGAGCTATCCGGGCTCTGCAAATGCCTATTTTCATACACCTAACCTGCCGGGCAGAGGCACCTGCTTACGAGGGGGCATTGTCAGATGGTACATTTCCCCAGAGAACCAGGCCTCCATTCCAAATTATACAGTCAACGAAATCTGAACTAGGCATCCCCTCCAAAGATGCAATTTGTCCAAGACTTCGTGGCCCAACGGTAGCGCGTCTGACTCCAGATCAGAAGGTTGCGTGTTCAAATCACGTCGTGGTCAGTGTTTTTATGTGTGTAATCTCTGCTTTCTTTACTCAATGAATCAGCACTAGTACCAATGTGGCTTTACAGTACTAATCTCGCACGAAAACAAACAAACCAATGCTGCTTTACATGACAATTGTCTCTCACAAAGCCTGGCACACTGCAAATTCCTAAATCAGATGATGCTGTGTGATTGATAGACTTAAATCAGTCTTCGAACAGGGAGTTTAACTTTTTATGGTTTGGGGGCAGTATTTCGACGTCTGGATGAGAAGCGTGCCCCAAGTAAACTACCTGTTACTCAGGCCCGGAAGCTAGGATATGCATATAATGGGCAGATTTGGATAGAACACACTCTAAAGTTTCCAAAACTGTTAAAATTATGTCTGTGATTATAACAGAACTGATATGGCAGGCGAAAACCTGAGGAAAATCCATCCAGGAAGTGTTTTTTTAAATTATTTTTATTATGAATATTTCTGTGTTTTGAATTTGGTGCTGTGTAATTTCACCGGATGTTGTCGAGGTTGGTTACTAGCAGAACACCTGCGCCGGGAGGTTAAACCTGGAGGTTCAGATTAAAAATCCTTAAGTCTTCAGACTAAGCTGTTTTGGCTCTGGGAGTGTATTGTCCACAGGTGAACATGTCATGGAAAGTCATAGAAAACTAGAGTGTAGAAAGACTTCCTAGTGAAGGAAGGAGAACATTTCCACCACGCCCGAACAGGGACTTGAACCCTGGACCCTCAGATTAAAAGTCTGATGCTCTACCGACTGAGCTATCCGGGCTCTGCAAATGCCTATTTTCATACACCTAACCTGCCGGGCAGAGGCACCTGCTTACGAGGGGGCATTGTCAGATGGTACATTTCCCCAGAGAACCAGGCCTCCATTCCAAATTATACAGTCAACGAAATCTGAACTAGGCATCCCCTCCAAAGATGTAATTTGTCCAAGACTTCGTGGCGCAACGGTAGCACGTCTGACTCCAGATCAGAAGGTTGCCTGTTCAAATCACATCGTGGTCAGTGTTTTTATGTGTGTAATCTCTGCTTTCTTTACTCAATGAATCAGCACTAGTACCAATGTGGCTTTACAGTACTAATCTCGCACGAAAACAAACAAACCAATGCTGCTTGACAATTGTCTCTCACAAAGCCTGGCACACTGCAAATTCCTAAATCAGATGATGCTGTGTGATTGATAGACTTAAATCAGTCTTCGAACAGGGAGTTTAACTTTTTATGGTTTGGGGGCAGTATTTCAACGTCTGGATGAGAAGCGTGCCCCAAGTAAACTACCTGTTACTCAGGCCCGGAAGCTAGGATATGCATATAATGGGCAGATTTGGATAGAACACACTCTAAAGTTTCCAAAACTGTTAAAATCATGTCTGTGAGTATAACAGAACTGATATGGCAGGCGAAAACCTGAGGAAAATCCATCCAGGAAGTGTTTTATTAAATTATTTTTATTATGACTATTTCTGTGTTTTGAATTTGGTGTTCTGCAATTTCACCGGATGTTGTCGAGGTGGGTTACTAGCAGAACACCTGCGCCGAGAGGTTAAACCTGGAGGTTCAGATTAAAAATGCTAAAGTCTTCAGACTAAGCTGTTTTGGCTCTGGGAGTGTATTGTCCACACGTGAACATGTCATGGAAAGTCATAGAAAATGAGAGTGTAGAAAGACTTCCTAGTGAAGGAAGGAGAACATTTCCACCACGCCCGAACAGGGACTTGAACCCTGGACCCTCAGATTAAAAGTCTGATGCTCTACCGACTGAGCTATCCGGGCTCTGCAAATGCCTATTTTCATACACCTAACCTGCCGGGCAGAGGCACCTGCTTACGAGGGGGCATTGTCAGATGGTACATTTCCCCAGAGAACCAGGCCTCCATTCCAAATTATACAGTCAACGAAATCTGAACTAGGCATCCCCTCCAAAGATGCAATTTGTCCAAGACTTTGTGGCGCAACGGTAGCGCGTCTGACTCCAGATCAGAAGGTTGCGTGTTCAAATCACGTCGTGGTCAGTGTTTTTATGTGTGTAATCTCTGCTTTCTTTACTCAATGAATCAGCACTAGTACCAATGTGGCTTTACAGTACTAATCTCGCACGAAAACAAACAAACCAATGCTGCTTTACATGACAATTGTCTCTCACAAAGCCTGGCACACTGCAAATTCCTAAATCAGATGATGCTGTGTGATTGATAGACTTAAATCAGTCTTCGAACAGGGAGTTTAACTTTTTATGGTTTGGGGGCAGTATTTCGACGTCTGGATGAGAAGCGTGCCCCAAGTAAACTACCTGTTACTCAGGCCCGGAAGCTAGGATATGCATATAATGGGCAGATTTGGATAGAACACACTCTAAAGTTTCCAAAACTGTTAAAATCATGTCTGTGAGTATAACAGAACTGATATGGCAGGCGAAAACCTGAGGAAAATCCATCCAGGAAGTGTTTTATTAAATTATTTTTATTATGACTATTTCTGTGTTTTGAATTTGGTGTTCTGCAATTTCACCGGATGTTGTCGAGGTGGGTTACTAGCAGAACACCTGCGCCGAGAGGTTAAACCTGGAGGTTCAGATTAAAAATGCTAAAGTCTTCAGACTAAGCTGTTTTGGCTCTGGGAGTGTATTGTCCACACGTGAACATGTCATGGAAAGTCATAGAAAATGAGAGTGTAGAAAGACTTCCTAGTGAAGGAAGGAGAACATTTCCACCACGCCCGAACAGGGACTTGAACCCTGGACCCTCAGATTAAAAGTCTGATGCTCTACCGACTGAGCTATCCGGGCTCTGCAAATGCCTATTTTCATACACCTAACCTGCCGGGCAGAGGCACCTGCTTACGAGGGGGCATTGTCAGATGGTACATTTCCCCAGAGAACCAGGCCTCCATTCCAAATTATACAGTCAACGAAATCTGAACTAGGCATCCCCTCCAAAGATGCAATTTGTCCAAGACTTTGTGGCGCAACGGTAGCGCGTCTGACTCCAGATCAGAAGGTTGCGTGTTCAAATCACGTCGTGGTCAGTGTTTTTATGTGTGTAATCTCTGCTTTCTTTACTCAATGAATCAGCACTAGTACCAATGTGGCTTTACAGTACTAATCTCGCACGAAAACAAACAAACCAATGCTGCTTTACATGACAATTGTCTCTCACAAAGCCTGGCACACTGCAAATTCCTAAATCAGATGATGCTGTGTGATTGATAGACTTAAATCAGTCTTCGAACAGGGAGTTTAACTTTTTATGGTTTGGGGGCAGTATTTCGACGTCTGGATGAGAAGCGTGCCCCAAGTAAACTACCTGTTACTCAGGCCCGGAAGCTAGGATATGCATATAATGGGCAGATTTGGATAGAACACACTCTAAAGTTTCCAAAACTGTTAAAATTATGTCTGTGAGTATAACAGAACTGATATGGCAGGCGAAAACCTGAGGAAAATCCATCCAGGAAGTGTTTTTTTAAATTATTTTTATTATGACTATTTCTGTGTTTTGAATTTGGTGCTCTGCAATTTCACCGGATGTTGTCGAGGTGGGTTACTAGCAGAACACCTGCGCCGAGAGGTTAAACCTGGAGGTTCAGATTAAAAATGCTAAAGTCTTCAGACTAAGCTGTTTTGGCTCTGGGAGTGTATTGTCCACAGGTGAACATGTCATGGAAAGTCATAGAAAATGAGAGTGTAGAAAGACTTCCTAGTGAAGGAAGGAGAACATTTCCACCACGCCCGAACAGGGACTTGAACCCTGGACCCTCAGATTAAAAGTCTGATGCTCTACCGACTGAGCTATCCGGGCTCTGCAAATGCCTATTTTCATACACCTAACCTGCCGGGCAGAGGCACCTGCTTACGAGGGGGCATTGTCAGATGGTACATTTCCCCAGAGAACCAGGCCTCCATTCCAAATTATACAGTCAACGAAATCTGAACTAGGCATCCCCTCCAAAGATGCAACTTGTCCAAGACTTTGTGGCGCAACGGTAGCGCGTCTGACTCCAGATCAGAAGGTTGCGTGTTCAAATCACGTCGTGGTCAGTGTTTTTATGTGTGTAATCTCTGCTTTCTTTACTCAATGAATCAGCACTAGTACCAATGTGGCTTTACAGTACTAATCTCGCACGAAAACAAACAAACCAATGCTGCTTTACATGACAATTGTCTCTCACAAAGCCTGGCACACTGCAAATTCCTAAATCAGATGATGCTGTGTGATTGATAGACTTAAATCAGTCTTCGAACAGGGAGTTTAACTTTTTATGGTTTGGGGGCAGTATTTCGACGTCTGGATGAGAAGCGTGCCCCAAGTAAACTACCTGTTACTCAGGCCCGGAAGCTAGGATATGCATATAATGGGCAGATTTGGATAGAACACACTCTAAAGTTTCCAAAACTGTTAAAATCATGTCTGCGAGTATAACAGAACTGATATGGCAGGCGAAAACCTGAGGAAAATCCATCCAGGAAGTGTTTTATTAAATTATTTTTATTATGACTATTTCTGTGTTTTGAATTTGGTGTTCTGCAATTTCACCGGATGTTGTCGAGGTGGGTTACTAGCAGAACACCTGCGCCGAGAGGTTAAACCTGGAGGTTCAGATTAAAAACCCTAAAGTCTTCAGACTAAGCTGTTTTGGCTCTGGGAGTGTATTGTCCACAGGTGAACATGTCATGGAAAGTCATAGAAAATGAGAGTGTAGAAAGACTTCCTAGTGAAGGAAGGAGAACATTTCCACCACGCCCGAACAGGGACTTGAACCCTGGACCCTCAGATTAAAAGTCTGATGCTCTACCGACTGAGCTATCCGGGTTCTGCAAATGCTTATTTTCATACACCTAACCTGCCGGGCAGAGGCACCTGCTTACGAGGGGGCATTGTCAGATGGTACATTTCCCCAGAGAACCAGGCCTCCATTCCAAATTATACAGTCAACGAAATCTGAACTAGGCATCCCCTCCAAAGATGCAATTTGTCCAAGACTTTGTGGCGCAATGGTAGCGCGTCTGACTCCAGATCAGAAGGTTGCGTGTTCAAATCACGTCGTGGTCAGTGTTTTTATGTGTGTAATCTCTGCTTTCTTTACTCAATGAATCAGCACTAGTACCAATGTGGCTTTACAGTACTAATCTCGCACGAAAACAAACAAACCAATGCTGCTTTATATGACAATTGTCTCTCACAAAGCCTGGCACACTGCAAATTCCTAAATCAGATGATGCTGTGTGATTCATAGACTTAAATCAGTCTTCAAACAGGGAGTTTAACTTTTTATGGCTTGGGGGCAGTATTTCGACGTCTGGATGAGAAGCGTGCCCCAAGTAAACTACCTGTTACTCAGGCCCGGAAGCTAGGATATGCATATAATGGGCAGATTTGGATAGAACACACTCTAAAGTTTCCAAAACTGTTAAAATCATGTCTGCGAGTATAACAGAACTGATATGGCAGGCGAAAACCTGAGGAAAATCCATCCAGGAAGTGTTTTATTAAATTATTTTTATTATGACTATTTCTGTGTTTTGAATTTGGTGCTCTGCAATTTCACCGGATGTTGTCGAGGTGGGTTACTAGCAGAACACCTGCGCCGAGAGGTTAAACCTGGAGGTTCAGATTAAAAATCCTAAAGTCTTCAGACTAAGCTGTTTTGGCTCTGGGAGTGTATTGTCCACAGGTGAACATGTCATGGAAAGTCATAGAAAAAGAGAGTGTAGAAAGACTTCCTAGTGAAGGAAGGAGAACATTTCCACCACGCCCGAACAGGGACTTGAACCCTGGACCCTCAGATTAAAAGTCTGATGCTCTACCGACTGAGCTATCCGGGCTCTGCAAATGCCTATTTTCATACAACTAACCTGCCGGGCAGAGGCACCTGCTTACGAGGGGGCATTGTCAGATGGTACATTTCCCCAGAGAACCAGGCCTCCATTCCAAATTATACAGTCAACGAAATCTGAACTAGGCATCCCCTCCAAAGATGCAATTTGTCCAAGACTTCGTGGCGCAACGGTAGCACGTCTGACTCCAGATCAGAAGGTTGCGTGTTCAAATCACGTCGTGGTCAGTGTTTTTATGTGTGTAATCTCTGCTTTCTTTACTCAATGAATCAGCACTAGTACCAATGTGGCTTTACAGTACTAATCTCGCACGAAAACAAACAAACCAATGCTGCTTTACATGACAATTGTCTCTCACAAAGCCTGGCACACTGCAAATTCCTAAATCAGATGATGCTGTGTGATTGATAGACTTAAATCAGTCTTCGAACAGGGAGTTTAACTTTTTATGGTTTGGGGGCAGTATTTCGATGTCTGGATGAGAAGCGTGCCCCAAGTAAACTACCTGTTACTCAGGCCCGGAAGCTAGGATATGCATATAATGGGCAGATTTGGATAGAACACACTCTAAAGTTTCCAAAACTGTTAAAATTATGTCTGTGATTATAACAGAACTGATATGGCAGGCGAAAACCTGAGGAAAATCCATCCAGGAAGTGTTTATTAAAAATATTTTTATTATGACTATTTCTGTGTTTTGAATTTGGTGCTCTGCAATTTCACCGGATGTTGTCGAGGTGGGTTACTAGCAGAACACCTGCGCCGAGAGGTTAAACCTGGAGGTTCAGATTAAAAATCCTAAAGTCTTCAGACTAAGCTGTTTTGGCTCTGGGAGTGTATTGTCCACAGGTGAACATGTCATGGAAAGTCATAGAAAATGAGAGTGTAGAAAGACTTCCTAGTGAAGGAAGGAGAACATTTCCACCACGCCCGAACAGGGACTTGAACCCTGGACCCTCAGATTAAAAGTCTGATGCTCTACCGACTGAGCTATCCGGGCTCTGCAAATGCCTATTTTCATACACCTAACCTGCCGGGCAGAGGCACCTGCTTACGAGGGGGCATTGTCAGATGGTACATTTCCCCAGAGAACCAGGCCTCCATTCCAAATTATACAGTCAACGAAATCTGAACTAGGCATCCCCTCCAAAGATGCAATTTGTCCAAGACTTCGTGGCCCAACAGTAGCGCGTCTGACTCCAGATCAGAAGGTTGCGTGTTCAAATCACGTCGTGGTCAGTGTTTTTATGTGTGTAATCTCTGCTTTCTTTACTCAATGAATCAGCACTAGTACCAATGTGGCTTTACAGTACTAATCTCGCACGAAAACAAACAAACCAATGCTGCTTTACATGTCAATTGTCTCTCACAAAGCCTGGCACACTGAAAATTCCTAAATCAGATGATGCTGTGTGATTGATAGACTTAAATCAGTCTTCGAACAGGGAGTTTAACTTTTTATGGTTTGGGGGCAGTATTCCGACGTCTGGATGAGAAGCGTGCCCCAAGTAAACTACCTGTTACTCAGGCCCGGAAGCTAGGATATGCATATAATGGGCAGATTTGGATAGAACACACTCTAAAGTTTCCAAAACTGTTAAAATTATGTCTGTGATTATAACAGAACTGATATGGCAGGCGAAAACCTGAGGAAAATCCATCCAGGAAGTGTTTATTAAAATTATTTTTATTATGACTATTTCTGTGTTTTGAATTTGGTGCTCTGCAATTTCACCGCATGTTGTCGAGGTGGGTTACTAGCAGAACACCTGCGCCGAGAGGTTAAACCTGGAGGTTCAGATTAAAAATGCTAAAGTCTTCAGACTAAGCTGTTTTGGCTCTGGGAGTGTATTGTCCACAGGTGAACATGTCATGGAAAGTCATAGAAAATGAGAGTGTAGAAAGACTTCCTAGTGAAGGAAGGAGAACATTTCCACCACCCCCGAACAGGGACTTGAACCCTGGACCCTCAGATTAAAAGTCTGATGCTCTACCGACTGAGCTATCCGGGCTCTGCAAATGCCTATTTTCATACACCTAACCTGCCGGGCAGAGGCACCTGCTTACGAGGGGGCATTGTCAGATGGTACATTTCCCCAGAGAACCAGGCCTCCATTCCAAATTATACAGTCAACGAAATCTGAACTAGGCATCCCCTCCAAAGATGCAATTTGTCCAAGAATATTTGGCGCAACGGTAGTGCGTCTGACTCCAGATCAGAAGGTTGCGTGTTCAAATCATGTCGTGGTCAGTGTTTTTATGTGTGTAATCTCTGCTTTCTTTACTCAATGAATCAGCACTAGTACCAATGTGGCTTTACAGTACTAATCTCGCACGAAAACAAACAAACCAATGCTGCTTTACATGTCAATTGTCTCTCACAAAGCCTGGCACACTGAAAATTCCTAAATCAGATGATGCTGTGTGATTGATAGACTTAAATCAGTCTTCGAACAGGGAGTTTAACTTTTTATGGTTTGGGGGCAGTATTTCGACGTCTGGATGAGAAGCGTGCCCCAAGTAAACTACCTGTTACTCAGGCCCGGAAGCTAGGATATGCATATAATGGGCAGATTTGGATAGAACACACTCTAAAGTTTCCAAAACTGTTAAAATCATGTCTGTGAGTATAACAGAACTGATATGGCAGGCGAAAACCTGAGGAAAATCCATCCAGGAAGTGTTTTATTAAATTATTTTTATTATGACTATTTCTGTGTTTTGAATTTGGTGCTCTGCAATTTCACCGCATGTTGTCGAGGTGGGTTACTAGCAGAACACCTGCGCCGAGAGGTTAAACCTGGAGGTTCAGATTAAAAATGCTAAAGTCTTCAGACTAAGCTGTTTTGGCTCTGGGAGTGTATTGTCCACAGGTGAACATGTCATGGAAAGTCATAGAAAATGAGAGTGTAGAAAGACTTCCTAGTGAAGGAAGGAGAACATTTCCACCACCCCCGAACAGGGACTTGAACCCTGGACCCTCAGATTAAAAGTCTGATGCTCTACCGACTGAGCTATCCGGGCTCTGCAAATGCCTATTTTCATACACCTAACCTGCCGGGCAGAGGCACCTGCTTACGAGGGGGCATTGTCAGATGGTACATTTCCCCAGAGAACCAGGCCTCCATTCCAAATTATACAGTCAACGAAATCTGAACTAGGCATCCCCTCCAAAGATGCAATTTGTCCAAGAATATTTGGCGCAACGGTAGTGCGTCTGACTCCAGATCAGAAGGTTGCGTGTTCAAATCATGTCGTGGTCAGTGTTTTTATGTGTGTAATCTCTGCTTTCTTTACTCAATGAATCAGCACTAGTACCAATGTGGCTTTACAGTACTAATCTCGCACGAAAACAAACAAACCAATGCTGCTTTACATGTCAATTGTCTCTCACAAAGCCTGGCACACTGAAAATTCCTAAATCAGATGATGCTGTGTGATTGATAGACTTAAATCAGTCTTCGAACAGGGAGTTTAACTTTTTATGGTTTGGGGGCAGTATTTCGACGTCTGGATGAGAAGCGTGCCCCAAGTAAACTACCTGTTACTCAGGCCCGGAAGCTAGGATATGCATATAATGGGCAGATTTGGATAGAACACACTCTAAAGTTTCCAAAACTGTTAAAATCATGTCTGTGAGTATAACAGAACTGATATGGCAGGCGAAAACCTGAGGAAAATCCATCCAGGAAGTGTTTTATTAAATTATTTTTATTATGACTATTTCTGTGTTTTGAATTTGGTGCTCTGCAATTTCACCGCATGTTGTCGAGGTGGGTTACTAGCAGAACACCTGCGCCGAGAGGTTAAACCTGGAGGTTCAGATTAAAAATGCTAAAGTCTTCAGACTAAGCTGTTTTGGCTCTGGGAGTGTATTGTCCACAGGTGAACATGTCATGGAAAGTCATAGAAAATGAGAGTGTAGAAAGACTTCCTAGTGAAGGAAGGAGAACATTTCCACCACGCCCGAACAGGGACTTGAACCCTGGACCCTCAGATTAAAAGTCTGATGCTCTACCGACTGAGCTATCCGGGCTCTGCAAATGCCTATTTTCATACACCTAACCTGCCGGGCAGAGGCACCTGCTTACGAGGGGGCATTGTCAGATGGTACATTTCCCCAGAGAACCAGGCCTCCATTCCAAATTATACAGTCAACGAAATCTGAACTAGGCATCCCCTCCAAAGATGTAATTTGTCCAAGACTTCGTGGCGTAATGGTAGCACGTCTGACTCCAGATCAGAAGGTTGCCTGTTCAAATCACGTCGTGGTCAGTGTTTTTAATGTGTGTAATCTCTGCTTTCTTTACTCAATGAATCAGCACTAGTACCAATGTGGCTTTACAGTACTAATCTCGCACGAAAACAAACAAACCAATGCTGCTTGACAATTGTCTCTCACAAAGCCTGGCACACTGCAAATTCCTAAATCAGATGATGCTGTGTGATTGATAGACTTAAATCAGTCTTCGAACAGGGAGTTTAACTTTTTATGGTTTGGGGGCAGTATTTCGACGTCTGGATGAGAAGCGTGCCCCAAGTAAACTACCTGTTACTCAGGCCCGGAAGCTAGGATATGCATATAATGGGCAGATTTGGATAGAACACACTCTAAAGTTTCCAAAACTGTTAAAATCATGTCTGTGAGTATAACAGAACTGATATGGCAGGCGAAAACCTGAGGAAAATCCATCCAGGAAGTGTTTTATTAAATTATTTTTATTATGACTATTTCTGTGTTTTGAATTTGGTGTTCTGCAATTTCACCGGATGTTGTCGAGGTGGGTTACTAGCAGAACACCTGCGCCGAGAGGTTAAACCTGGAGGTTCAGATTAAAAACCCTAAAGTCTTCAGACTAAGCTGTTTTGGCTCTGGGAGTGTATTGTCCACAGGTGAACATGTCATGGAAAGTCATAGAAAATGAGAGTGTAGAAAGACTTCCTAGTGAAGGAAGGAGAACATTTCCACCACGCCCGAACAGGGACTTGAACCCTGGACCCTCAGATTAAAAGTCTGATGCTCTACCGACTGAGCTATCCGGGCTCTGCAAACGCCTATTTTCATACACCTAACCTGCCGGGCAGAGGCACCTGCTTACGAGGGGGCATTGTCAGATGGTACATTTCCCCAGAGAACCAGGCCTCCATTCCAAATTATACAGTCAACGAAATCTGAACTAGGCATCCCCTCCAAAGATGCAATTTGTCCAAGACTTTGTGGCGCAACGGTAGTGCGTCTGACTCCAGATCAGAAGGTTGCGTGTTCAAATCACGTCGTGGTCAGTGTTTTTATGTGTGTAATCTCTGCTTTCTTTACTCAATGAATCAGCACTAGTACCAATGTGGCTTTACAGTACTAATCTCGCACGAAAACAAACAAACCAATGCTGCTTTACATGACAATTGTCTCTCACAAAGCCTGGCACACTGCAAATTCCTAAATCAGATGATGCTGTGTGATTGATAGACTTAAATCAGTCTTCGAACAGGGAGTTTAACTTTTTATGGTTTGGGGGCAGTATTTCGACGTCTGGATGAGAAGCGTGCCCCAAGTAAACTACCTGTTACTCAGGCCCGGAAGCTAGGATATGCATATAATGGGCAGATTTGGATAGAACACACTCTAAAGTTTCCAAAACTGTTAAAATCATGTCTGTGAGTATAACAGAACTGATATGGCAGGCGAAAACCTGAGGAAAATCCATCCAGGAAGTGTTTTATTAAATTATTTTTATTATGACTATTTCTGTGTTTTGAATTTGGTGCTCTGCAATTTCACCGCATGTTGTCGAGGTGGGTTACTAGCAGAACACCTGCGCCGAGAGGTTAAACCTGGAGGTTCAGATTAAAAATGCTAAAGTCTTCAGACTAAGCTGTTTTGGCTCTGGGAGTGTATTGTCCACAGGTGAACATGTCATGGAAAGTCATAGAAAATGAGAGTGTAGAAAGACTTCCTAGTGAAGGAAGGAGAACATTTCCACCACGCCCGAACAGGGACTTGAACCCTGGACCCTCAGATTAAAAGTCTGATGCTCTACCGACTGAGCTATCCGGGCTCTGCAAATGCCTATTTTCATACACCTAACCTGCCGGGCAGAGGCACCTGCTTACGAGGGGGCATTGTCAGATGGTACATTTCCCCAGAGAACCAGGCCTCCATTCCAAATTATACAGTCAACGAAATCTGAACTAGGCATCCCCTCCAAAGATGTAATTTGTCCAAGACTTCGTGGCGCAATGGTAGCACGTCTGACTCCAGATCAGAAGGTTGCCTGTTCAAATCACGTCGTGGTCAGTGTTTTTAATGTGTGTAATCTCTGCTTTCTTTACTCAATGAATCAGCACTAGTACCAATGTGGCTTTACAGTACTAATCTCGCACGAAAACAAACAAACCAATGCTGCTTGACAATTGTCTCTCACAAAGCCTGGCACACTGCAAATTCCTAAATCAGATGATGCTTTGTGATTGATAGACTTAAATCAGTCTTCGAACAGGGAGTTTAACTTTTTATGGTTTGGGGGCAGTATTTCGACGTCTGGATGAGAAGCGTGCCCCAAGTAAACTACCTGTTACTCAGGCCCGGAAGCTAGGATATGCATATAATGGGCAGATTTGGATAGAACACACTCTAAAGTTTCCAAAACTGTTAAAATCATGTCTGTGAGTATAACAGAACTGATATGGCAGGCGAAAACCTGAGGAAAATCCATCCAGGAAGTGTTTTATTAAATTATTTTTATTATGACTATTTCTGTGTTTTGAATTTGGTGTTCTGCAATTTCACCGGATGTTGTCGAGGTGGGTTACTAGCAGAACACCTGCGCCGAGAGGTTAAACCTGGAGGTTCAGATTAAAAACCCTAAAGTCTTCAGACTAAGCTGTTTTGGCTCTGGGAGTGTATTGTCCACAGGTGAACATGTCATGGAAAGTCATAGAAAATGAGAGTGTAGAAAGACTTCCTAGTGAAGGAAGGAGAACATTTCCACCACGCCCGAACAGGGACTTGAACCCTGGACCCTCAGATTAAAAGTCTGATGCTCTACCGACTGAGCTATCCGGGCTCTGCAAACGCCTATTTTCATACACCTAACCTGCCGGGCAGAGGCACCTGCTTACGAGGGGGCATTGTCAGATGGTACATTTCCCCAGAGAACCAGGCCTCCATTCCAAATTATACAGTCAACGAAATCTGAACTAGGCATCCCCTCCAAAGATGCAATTTGTCCAAGACTTTGTGGCGCAACGGTAGTGCGTCTGACTCCAGATCAGAAGGTTGCGTGTTCAAATCACGTCGTGGTCAGTGTTTTTATGTGTGTAATCTCTGCTTTCTTTACTCAATGAATCAGCACTAGTACCAATGTGGCTTTACAGTACTAATCTCGCACGAAAACAAACAAACCAATGCTGCTTTACATGACAATTGTCTCTCACAAAGCCTGGCACACTGCAAATTCCTAAATCAGATGATGCTGTGTGATTGATAGACTTAAATCAGTCTTCGAACAGGGAGTTTAACTTTTTATGGTTTGGGGGCAGTATTTCGACGTCTGGATGAGAAGCGTGCCCCAAGTAAACTACCTGTTACTCAGGCCCGGAAGCTAGGATATGCATATAATGGGCAGATTTGGATAGAACACACTCTAAAGTTTCCAAAACTGTTAAAATCATGTCTGTGAGTATAACAGAACTGATATGGCAGGCGAAAACCTGAGGAAAATCCATCCAGGAAGTGTTTTATTAAATTATTTTTATTATGACTATTTCTGTGTTTTGAATTTGGTGTTCTGCAATTTCACCGGATGTTGTCGAGGTGGGTTACTAGCAGAACACCTGCGCCGAGAGGTTAAACCTGGAGGTTCAGATTAAAAACCCTAAAGTCTTCAGACTAAGCTGTTTTGGCTCTGGGAGTGTATTGTCCACAGGTGAACATGTCATGGAAAGTCATAGAAAATGAGAGTGTAGAAAGACTTCCTAGTGAAGGAAGGAGAACATTTCCACCACGCCCGAGCAGGGACTTGAACCCTGGACCCTCAGATTAAAAGTCTGATGCTCTACCGACTGAGCTATCCGGGCTCTGCAAATGCCTATTTTCATACACCTAACCTGCCGGGCAGAGGCACCTGCTTACGAGGGGGCATTGTCAGATGGTACATTTCCCCAGAGAACCAGGCCTCCATTCCAAATTATACAGTCAACGAAATCTGAACTAGGCATCCCCTCCAAAGATGCAATTTGTCCAAGACTTTGTGGCGCAACGGTAGTGCGTCTGACTCCAGATCAGAACGTTGCGTGTTCAAATCACGTCGTGGTCAGTGTTTTTATGTGTGTAATCTCTGCTTTCTTTACTCAATGAATCAGCACTAGTACCAATGTGGCTTTACAGTACTAATCTCGCACGAAAACAAACAAACCAATGCTGCTTTACATGACAATTGTCTCTCACAAAGCCTGGCACACTGCAAATTCCTAAATCAGATGATGCTGTGTGATTGATAGACTTAAATCAGTCTTCGAACAGGGAGTTTAACTTTTTATGGTTTGGGGGCAGTATTTCGACGTCTGGATGAGAAGCGTGCCCCAAGTAAACTACCTGTTACTCAGGCCCGGAAGCTAGGATATGCATATAATGGGCAGATTTGGATAGAACACACTCTAAAGTTTCCAAAACTGTTAAAATTATGTCTGTGAGTGTAACAGAACTGATATGGCAGGCGAAAACCTGAGGAAAATCCATCCAGGAAGTGTTTTTTTAAATTATTTTTATTATGACTATTTCTGTGTTTTGAATTTGGTGTTCTGCAATTTCACCGGATGTTGTCGAGGTGGGTTACTAGCAGAACACCTGCGCCGAGAGGTTAAACCTGGAGGTTCAGATTAAAAATGCTAAAGTCTTCAGACTAAGCTGTTTTGGCTCTGGGAGTGTATTGTCCACAGGTGAACATGTCATGGAAAGTCATAGAAAATGAGAGTGTAGAAAGACTTCCTAGTGAAGGAAGGAGAACATTTCCACCACGCCCGAACAGGGACTTGAAACCTGGACCCTCAGATTAAAAGTCTGATGCTCTACCGACTGAGCTATCCGGGCTCTGCAAATGCCTATTTTCATACACCTAACCTGCCGGGCAGAGGCACCTGCTTACGAGGGGGCATTGTCAGATGGTACATTTCCCCAGAGAACCAGGCCTCCATTCCAAATTATACAGTCAACGAAATCTGAACTAGGCATCCCCTCCAAAGATGCAATTTGTCCAAGACTTTGTGGCGCAACGGTAGCGCGTCTGACTCCAGATCAGAAGGTTGCGTGTTCAAATCACGTCGTGGTCAGTGTTTTTATGTGTGTAATCTCTGCTTTCTTTACTCAATGAATCAGCACTAGTACCAATGTGGCTTTACAGTACTAATCTCGCACGAAAACAAACAAACCAATGCTGCTTTACATGACAATTGTCTCTCACAAAGCCTGGCACACTGCAAATTCCTAAATCAGATGATGCTGTGTGATTGATAGACTTAAATCAGTCTTCGAACAGGGAGTTTAACTTTTTATGGTTTGGGGGCAGTATTTCGATGTCTGGATGAGAAGCGTGCCCCAAGTAAACTACCTGTTACTCAGGCCCGGAAGCTAGGATATGCATATAATGGGCAGATTTGGATAGAACACACTCTAAAGTTTCCAAAACTGTTAAAATCATGTCTGTGAGTATAACAGAACTGATATGGCAGGCGAAAACCTGAGGAAAATCCATCCAGGAAGTGTTTTATTAAATTATTTTTATTATGACTATTTCTGTGTTTTGAATTTGGTGTTCTGCAATTTCACCGGATGTTGTCGAGGTGGGTTACTAGCAGAACACCTGCGCCGAGAGGTTAAACCTGGAGGTTCAGATTAAAAACCCTAAAGTCTTCAGACTAAGCTGTTTTGGCTCTGGGAGTGTATTGTCCACAGGTGAACATGTCATGGAAAGTCATAGAAAATGAGAGTGTAGAAAGACTTCCTAGTGAAGGAAGGAGAACATTTCCACCACGCCCAAGCAGGGACTTGAACCCTGGACCCTCAGATTAAAAGTCTGATGCTCTACCGACTGAGCTATCCGGGCTCTGCAAATGCCTATTTTCATACACCTAACCTGCCGGGCAGAGGCACCTGCTTACGAGGGGGCATTGTCAGATGGTACATTTCCCCAGAGAACCAGGCCTCCATTCCAAATTATACAGTCAACGAAATCTGAACTAGGCATCCCCTCCAAAGATGCAATTTGTCCAAGACTTTGTGGCGCAACGGTAGTGCGTCTGACTCCAGATCAGAACGTTGCGTGTTCAAATCACGTCGTGGTCAGTGTTTTTATGTGTGTAATCTCTGCTTTCTTTACTCAATGAATCAGCACTAGTACCAATGTGGCTTTACAGTACTAATCTCGCACGAAAACAAACAAACCAATGCTGCTTTACATGACAATTGTCTCTCACAAAGCCTGGCACACTGCAAATTCCTAAATCAGATGATGCTGTGTGATTGATAGACTTAAATCAGTCTTCGAACAGGGAGTTTAACTTTTTATGGTTTGGGTGCAGTATTTCGTCGTCTGGATGAGAAGCGTGCCCCAAGTAAACTACCTGTTACTCAGGCCCGGAAGCTAGGATATGCATATAATGGGCAGATTTGGATAGAACACACTCTAAAGTTTCCAAAACTGTTAAAATTATGTCTGTGAGTATAACAGAACTGATATGGCAGGCGAAAACCTGAGGAAAATCCATCCAGGAAGTGTTTTTTTAAATTATTTTTATTATGACTATTTCTGTGTTTTGAATTTGGTGCTCTGCAATTTCACCGGATGTTGTCGAGGTGGGTTACTAGCAGAACACCTGCACCGAGAGGTTAAACCTGGAGGTTCAGATTAAAAATGCTAAAGTCTTCAGACTAAGCTGTTTTGGCTCTGGGAGTGTATTGTCCACAGGTGAACATGTCATGGAAAGTCATAGAAAATGAGAGTGTAGAAAGACTTCCTAGTGAAGGAAGGAGAACATTTCCACCACGCCCGAACAGGGACTTGAACCCTGGACCCTCAGATTAAAAGTCTGATGCTCTACCGACTGAGCTATCCGGGCTCTGCAAATGCCTATTTTCATACACCTAACCTGCCGGGCAGAGGCACCTGCTTACGAGGGGGCATTGTCAGATGGTACATTTCCCCAGAGAACCAGGCCTCCATTCCAAATTATACAGTCAACGAAATCTGAACTAGGCATCCCCTCCAAAGATGCAATTTGTCCAAGACTTTGTGGCGCAACGGTAGCGCGTCTGACTACAGATCAGAAGGTTGCGTGTTCATATCACGTCGTGGTCAGTGTTTTTATGTGTGTAATCTCTGCTTTCTTTACTCAATGAATCAGCACTAGTACCAATGTGGCTTTACAGTACTAATCTCGCACGAAAACTAACAAACCAATGCTGCTTTACATGACAATTGTCTCTCACAAAGCCTGGCACACTGCAAATTCCTAAATCAGATGATGCTGTGTGATTGATAGACTTAAATCAGTCTTCGAACAGGGAGTTTAACTTTTTATGGTTTGGGGGCAGTATTTCGACGTCTGGATGAGAAGCGTGCCCCAAGTAAACTACCTGTTACTCAGGCCCGGAAGCTAGGATATGCATATAATGGGCAGATTTGGATAGAACACACTCTAAAGTTTCCAAAACTGTTAAAATTATGTCTGTGAGTGTAACAGAACTGATATGGCAGGCGAAAACCTGAGGAAAATCCATCCAGGAAGTGTTTTTTTAAATTATTTTTATTATGACTATTTCTGTGTTTTGAATTTGGTGTTCTGCAATTTCACCGGATGTTGTCGAGGTGGGTTACTAGCAGAACACCTGCGCCGAGAGGTTAAACCTGGAGGTTCAGATTAAAAATGCTAAAGTCTTCAGACTAAGCTGTTTTGGCTCTGGGAGTGTATTGTCCACAGGTGAACATGTCATGGAAAGTCATAGAAAATGAGAGTGTAGAAAGACTTCCTAGTGAAGGAAGGAGAACATTTCCACCACGCCCGAACAGGGACTTGAAACCTGGACCCTCAGATTAAAAGTCTGATGCTCTACCGACTGAGCTATCCGGGCTCTGCAAATGCCTATTTTCATACACCTAACCTGCCGGGCAGAGGCACCTGCTTACGAGGGGGCATTGTCAGATGGTACATTTCCCCAGAGAACCAGGCCTCCATTCCAAATTATACAGTCAACGAAATCTGAACTAGGCATCCCCTCCAAAGATGCAATTTGTCCAAGACTTTGTGGCGCAACGGTAGCGCGTCTGACTCCAGATCAGAAGGTTGCGTGTTCAAATCACGTCGTGGTCAGTGTTTTTATGTGTGTAATCTCTGCTTTCTTTACTCAATGAATCAGCACTAGTACCAATGTGGCTTTACAGTACTAATCTCGCACGAAAACAAACAAACCAATGCTGCTTTACATGACAATTGTCTCTCACAAAGCCTGGCACACTGCAAATTCCTAAATCAGATGATGCTGTGTGATTGATAGACTTAAATCAGTCTTCGAACAGGGAGTTTAACTTTTTATGGTTTGGGGGCAGTATTTCGACGTCTGGATGAGAAGCGTGCCCCAAGTAAACTACCTGTTACTCAGGCCCGGAAGCTAGGATATGCATATAATGGGCAGATTTGGATAGAACACACTCTAAAGTTTCCAAAACTGTTAAAATCATGTCTGTGAGTATAACAGAACTGATATGGCAGGCGAAAACCTGAGGAAAATCCATCCAGGAAGTGTTTTATTAAATTATTTTTATTATGACTATTTCTGTGTTTTGAATTTGGTGTTCTGCAATTTCACCGGATGTTGTCGAGGTGGGTTACTAGCAGAAAACCTGCGCCGAGAGGTTAAACCTGGAGGTTCAGATTAAAAACCCTAAAGTCTTCAGACTAAGCTGTTTTGGCTCTGGGAGTGTATTGTCCACAGGTGAACATGTCATGGAAAGTCATAGAAAATGAGAGTGTAGAAAGACTTCCTAGTGAAGGAAGGAGAACATTTCCACCACGCCCGAACAGGGACTTGAACCCTGGACCCTCAGATTAAAAGTCTGATGCTCTACCGACTGAGCTATCCGGGCTCTGCAAATGCCTATTTTCATACACCTAACCTGCCGGGCAGAGGCACCTGCTTACGAGGGGGCATTGTCAGATGGTACATTTCCCCAGAGAACCAGGCCTCCATTCCAAATTATACAGTCAACGAAATCTGAACTAGGCATCCCCTCCAAAGATGCAATTTGTCCAAGACTTTGTGGCGCAACGGTAGTGCGTCTGACTCCAGATCAGAAGGTTGCGTGTTCAAATCACGTCGTGGTCAGTATTTTTATGTGTGTAATCTCTGCTTTCTTTACTCAATGAATCAGCACTAGTACCAATGTGGCTTTACAGTACTAATCTCGCACGAAAACAAACAAACCAATGCTGCTTTACATGACAATTGTCTCTCACAAAGCCTGGCACACTGCAAATTCCTAAATCAGATGATGCTGTGTGATTGATAGACTTAAATCAGTCTTCGAACAGGGAGTTTAACTTTTTATGGTTTGGGGGCAGTATTTCGACGTCTGGATGAGAAGCGTGCCCCAAGTAAACTACCTGTTACTCAGGCCCGGAAGCTAGGATATGCATATAATGGGCAGATTTGGATAGAACACACTCTAAAGTTTCCAAAACTGTTAAAATTATGTCTGTGAGTATAACAGAACTGATATGGCAGGCGAAAACCTGAGGAAAATCCATCCAGGAAGTGTTTTTTTAAATTATTTTTATTATGACTATTTCTGTGTTTTGAATTTGGTGCTCTGCAATTTCACCGGATGTTGTCGAGGTGGGTTACTAGCAGAACACCTGCGCCGAGAGGTTAAACCTGGAGGTTCAGATTAAAAATGCTAAAGTCTTCAGACTAAGCTGTTTTGGCTCTGGGAGTGTATTGTCCACAGGTGAACATGTCATGGAAAGTCATAGAAAATGAGAGTGTAGAAAGACTTCCTAGTGAAGGAAGGAGAACATTTCCACCACGCCCGAACAGGGACTTGAACCCTGGACCCTCAGATTAAAAGTCTGATGCTCTACCGACTGAGCTATCCGGGCTCTGCAAATGCCTATTTTCATACACCTAACCTGCCGGGCTGAGGCACCTGCTTACGAGGGGGCATTGTCAGATGGTACATTTCCCCAGAGAACCAGGCCTCCATTCCAAATTATACAGTCAACGAAATCTGAACTAGGCATCCCCTCCAAAGATGCAATTTGTCCAAGACTTTGTGGCGCAACGGTAGCGCGTCTGACTCCAGATCAGAAGGTTGCGTGTTCAAATCACGTCGTGGTCAGTGTTTTTATGTGTGTAATCTCTGCTTTCTTTTCTCAATGAATCAGCACTAGTACCAATGTGGCTTTACAGTACTAATCTCGCACGAAAACAAACAAACCAATGCTGCTTTACATGACAATTGTCTCTCACAAAGCCTGGCACACTGCAAATTCCTAAATCAGATGATGCTGTGTGATTGATAGACTTAAATCAGTCTTCGAACAGGGAGTTTAACTTTTTATGGTTTGGGGGCAGTATTTCGACGTCTGGATGAGAAGCGTGCCCCAAGTAAACTACCTGTTACTCAGGCCCGGAAGCTAGGATATGCATATAATGGGCAGATTTGGATAGAACACACTCTAAAGTTTCCAAAACTGTTAAAATTATGTCTGTGAGTATAACAGAACTGATATGGCAGGCGAAAACCTGAGGAAAATCCATCCAGGAAGTGTTTTTTTTAATTATTTTTATTATGACTATTTCTGTGTTTTGAATTTGGTGCTCTGCAATTTCACCGGATGTTGTAGAGGTGGGTTACTAGCAGAACACCTGCGCCGAGAGGTTAAACCTGGAGGTTCAGATTAAAAATCCTAAAGTCTTCAGACTAAGCTGTTTTGGCTCTGGGAGTGTATTGTCCACAGGTGAACATGTCATGGAAAGTCATAGAAAATGAGAGTGTAGAAAGACTTCCTAGTGAAGGAAGGAGAACATTTCCACCACGCCCGAACAGGGACTTGAACCCTGGACCCTCAGATTAAAAGTCTGATGCTCTACCGACTGAGCTATCCGGGCTCTGCAAATGCCAATTTTCATACACCTAACCTGCCGGGCAGAGGCACCTGCTTACGAGGGGGCATTGTCAGATGGTACATTTCCCCAGAGAACCAGGCCTCCATTCCAAATTATACACTCAACGAAATCTGAACTAGGCATCCCCTCCAAAGATGCAATTTGTCCAAGACTTTGTGGCGCAACGGTAGCGCGTCTGACTCCAGATCAGAAGGTTGCGTCTTCATATCACGTCGTGGTCAGTGTTTTTATGTGTGTAATCTCTGCTTTCTTTACTCAATGAATCAGCACTAGTACCAATGTGGCTTTACAGTACTAATCTCGCACGAAAACAAACAAACCAATGCTGCTTTACATGACAATTGTCTCTCACAAAGCCTGGCACACTGCAAATTCCTAAATCAGATGATGCTGTGTGATTGATAGACTTAAATCAGTCTTCGAACAGGGAGTTTAACTTTTTATGGTTTGGGGGCAGTATTTCGACGTCTGGATGAGAAGCGTGCCCCAAGTAAACTACCTGTTACTCAGGCCCGGAAGCTAGGATATGCATATAATGGGCAGATTTGGATAGAACACACTCTAAAGTTTCCAAAACTGTTAAAATCATGTCTGTGAGTATAACAGAACTGATATGGCAGGCGAAAACCTGAGGAAAATCCATCCAGGAAGTGTTTTATTAAATTATTTTTATTATGACTATTTCTGTGTTTTGAATTTGGTGTTCTGCAATTTCACCGGATGTTGTCGAGGTGGGTTACTAGCAGAACACCTGCGCCGAGAGGTTAAACCTGGAGGTTCAGATTAAAAACCCTAAAGTCTTCAGACTAAGCTGTTTTGGCTCTGGGAGTGTATTGTCCACAGGTGAACATGTCATGGAAAGTCATAGAAAATGAGAGTGTAGAAAGACTTCCTAGTGAAGGAAGGAGAACATTTCCACCATGCCCGAACAGGGACTTGAACCCTGGACCCTCAGATTAAAAGTCTGATGCTCTACCGACTGAGCTATCCGGGCTCTGCAAATGCCTATTTTCATACACCTAACCTGCCGGGCAGAGGCACCTGCTTACGAGGGGGCATTGTCAGATGGTACATTTCCCCAGAGAACCAGGCCTCCATTCCAAATTATACAGTCAACGAAATCTGAACTAGGCATCCCCTCCAAAGATGCAATTTGTCCAAGACTTTGTGGCGCAACGGTAGCGCGTCTGACTCCAGATCAGAAGGTTGCGTGTTCAAATCACGTCGTGGTCAGTGTTTTTATGTGTGTAATCTCTGCTTTCTTTACTCAATGAATCAGCACTAGTACCAATGTGGCTTTACAGTACTAATCTCGCACGAAAACAAACAAACCAATGCTGCTTTACATGACAATTGTCTCTCACAAAGCCTGGCACACTGCAAATTCCTAAATCAGATGATGCTGTGTGATTGATAGACTTAAATCAGTCTTCGAACAGGGAGTTTAACTTTTTATGGTTTGGGGGCAGTATTTCGACGTCTGGATGAGAAGCGTGCCCCAAGTAAACTACCTGTTACTCAGGCCCGGAAGCTAGGATATGCATATAATGGGCAGATTTGGATAGAACACACTCTAAAGTTTCCAAAACTGTTAAAATCATGTCTGTGAGTATAACAGAACTGATATGGCAGGCGAAAACCTGAGGAAAATCCATCCAGGAAGTGTTTTATTAAATTATTTTTATTATGACTATTTCTGTGTTTTGAATTTGGTGTTCTGCAATTTCACCGGATGTTGTCGAGGTGGGTTACTAGCAGAACACCTGCGCCGAGAGGTTAAACCTGGAGGTTCAGATTAAAAATCCTAAAGTCTTCAGACTAAGCTGTTTTGGCTCTGGGAGTGTATTGTCCACAGGTGAACATGTCATGGAAAGTCATAGAAAATGAGAGTGTAGAAAGACTTCCTAGTGAAGGAAGGAGAACATTTCCACCACGCCCGAACAGGGACTTGAACCCTGGACCCTCAGATTAAAAGTCTGATGCTCTACCGACTGAGCTATCCGGGCTCTGCAAATGCCTATTTTCATACACCTAACCTGCCGGGCAGAGGCACCTGCTTACGAGGGGGCATTGTCAGATGGTACATTTCCCCAGAGAACCAGGCCTCCATTCCAAATTATACAGTCAACGAAATCTGAACTAGGCATCCCCTCCAAAGATGCAATTTGTCCAAGACTTTGTGGCGCAACGGTAGCGCGTCTGACTCCAGATCAGAAGGTTGCGTGTTCAAATCACGTCGTGGTCAGTGTTTTTATGTGTGTAATCTCTGCTTTCTTTACTCAATGAATTAGCACTAGTACCAATGTGGCTTTACAGTACTAATCTCGCACGAAAACAAACAAACCAATGCTGCTTTACATGACAATTGTCTCTCACAAAGCCTGGCACACTGCAAATTCCTAAATCAGATGATGCTGTGTGATTGATAGACTTAAATCAGTCTTCGAACAGGGAGTTTAACTTTTTATGGTTTGGGGGCAGTATTTCGACGTCTGGATGAGAAGCGTGCCCCAAGTAAACTACCTGTTACTCAGGCCCGGAAGCTAGGATATGCATATAATGGGCAGATTTGGATAGAACACACTCTAAAGTTTCCAAAACTGTTAAAATTATGTCTGTGAGTATAACAGAACTGATATGGCAGGCGAAAACCTGAGGAAAATCCATCCAGGAAGTGTTTTTTTAAATTATTTTTATTATGACTATTTCTGTGTTTTGAATTTGGTGCTCTGCAATTTCACCGGATGTTGTCGAGGTGGGTTACTAGCAGAACACCTGCGCCGAGAGGTTAAACCTGGAGGTTCAGATTAAAAATGCTAAAGTCTTCAGACTAAGCTGTTTTGGCTCTGGGAGTGTATTGTCCACAGGTGAACATGTCATGGAAAGTCATAGAAAATGAGAGTGTAGAAAGACTTCCTAGTGAAGGAAGGAGAACATTTCCACCACACCCGAACAGGGACTTGAACCCTGGACCCTCAGATTAAAAGTCTGATGCTCTACCGACTGAGCTATCCGGGCTCTGCAAATGCCTATTTTCATACACCTAACCTGCCGGGCAGAGGCACCTGCTTACGAGGGGGCATTGTCAGATGGTACATTTCCCCAGAGAACCAGGCCTCCATTCCAAATTATACAGTCAACGAAATCTGAACTAGGCATCCCCTCCAAAGATGCAATTTGTCCAAGTCTTTGTGGCGCAATGGTAGCGCGTCTGACTCCAGATCAGAAGGTTGCGTCTTCATATCACGTCGTGGTCAGTGTTTTTATGTGTGTAATCTCTGCTTTCTTTACTCAATGAATCAGCACTAGTACCAATGTGGCTTTACAGTACTAATCTCGCACGAAAACAAACAAACCAATGCTGCTTTACATGACAATTGTCTCTCACAAAGCCTGGCACACTGCAAATTCCTAAATCAGATGATGCTGTGTGATTGATAGACTTAAATCAGTCTTCGAACAGGGAGTTTAACTTTTTATGGTTTGGGGGCAGTATTTCGACGTCTGGATGAGAAGCGTGCCCCAAGTAAACTACCTGTTACTCAGGCCCGGAAGCTAGGATATGCATATAATGGGCAGATTTGGATAGAACACACTCTAAAGTTTCCAAAACTGTTAAAATTATGTCTGTGAGTATAACAGAACTGATATGGCAGGCGAAAACCTGAGGAAAATCCATCCAGGAAGTGTTTTTTTAAATTATTTTTATTATGACTATTTCTGTGTTTTGAATTTGGTGCTCTGCAATTTCACCGGATGTTGTCGAGGTGGGTTACTAGCAGAACACCTGCGCCGAGAGGTTAAACCTGGAGGTTCAGATTAAAAACCCTAAAGTCTTCAGACTAAGCTGTTTTGGCTCTGGGAGTGTATTGTCCACAGGTGAACATGTCATGGAAAGTCATAGAAAATGAGAGTGTAGAAAGACTTCCTAGTGAAGGAAGGAGAACATTTCCACCACGCCCGAACAGGGACTTGAACCCTGGACCCTCAGATTAAAAGTCTGATGCTCTACCGACTGAGCTATCCGGGCTCTGCAAATGCCTATTTTCATACACCTAACCTGCCGGGCAGAGGCACCTGCTTACGAGGGGGCATTGTCAGATGGTACATTTCCCCAGAGAACCAGGCCTCCATTCCAAATTATACAGTCAACGAAATCTGAACTAGGCATCCCCTCCAAAGATGCAATTTGTCCAAGACTTTGTGGCGCAACGGTAGCGCGTCTGACTCCAGATCAGAAGGTTGCGTGTTCAAATCACATCGTGGTCAGTGTTTTTATGTGTGTAATCTCTGCTTTCTTTACTCAATGAATCAGCACTAGTACCAATGTGGCTTTACAGTACTAATCTCGCACGAAAACAAACAAACCAATGCTGCTTTACATGACAATTGTCTCTCACAAAGCCTGGCACACTGCAAATTCCTAAATCAGATGATGCTGTGTGATTGATAGACTTAAATCAGTCTTCGAACAGGGAGTTTAACTTTTTATGGTTTGGGGGCAGTATTTCGACGTCTGGATGAGAAGCGTGCCCCAAGTAAACTACCTGTTACTCAGGCCCGGAAGCTAGGATATGCATATAATGGGCAGATTTGGATAGAACACACTCTAAAGTTTCCAAAACTGTTAAAATCATGTCTGTGAGTATAACAGAACTGATATGGCAGGCGAAAACCTGAGGAAAATCCATCCAGGAAGTGTTTTATTAAATTATTTTTATTATGACTATTTCTGTGTTTTGAATTTGGTGTTCTGCAATTTCACCGGATGTTGTCGAGGTGGGTTACTAGCAGAACACCTGCGCCGAGAGGTTAAACCTGGAGGTTCAGATTAAAAACCCTAAAGTCTTCAGACTAAGCTGTTTTGGCTCTGGGAGTGTATTGTCCACAGGTGAACATGTCATGGAAAGTCATAGAAAAAGAGAGTGTAGAAAGACTTCCTAGTGAAGGAAGGAGAACATTTCCACCACGCCCGAACAGGGACTTGAACCCTGGACCCTCAGATTAAAAGTCTGATGCTCTACCGACTGAGCTATCCGGGCTCTGCAAATGCCTATTTTCATACACCTAACCTGCCGGGCAGAGGCACCTGCTTACGAGGGGGCATTGTCAGATGGTACATTTCCCCAGAGAACCAGGCCTCCATTCCAAAATATACAGTCAACGAAATCTGAACTAGGCATCCCCTCCAAAGAAGCAATTTGTCCAAGACTTTGTGGCGCAACGGTAGTGCGTCTGACTCCAGATCAGAAGGTTGCGTGTTCAAATCACGTCGTGGTCAGTGTTTTTATGTGTGTAATCTCTGCTTTCTTTACTCAATGAATCAGCACTAGTACCAATGTGGCTTTACAGTACTAATCTCGCACGAAAACAAACAAACCAATGCTGCTTTACATGACAATTGTCCCTCACAAAGCCTGGCACACTGCAAATTCCTAAATCAGATGATGCTGTGTGATTGATAGACTTAAATCAGTCTTCGAACAGGGAGTTTAACTTTTTATGGTTTGGGGGCAGTATTTCGACGTCTGGATGAGAAGCGTGCCCCAAGTAAACTACCTGTTACTCAGGCCCGGAAGCTAGGATATGCATATAATGGGCAGATTTGGATAGAACACACTCTAAAGTTTCCAAAACTGTTAAAATCATGTCTGTGAGTATAACAGAACTGATATGGCAGGCGAAAACCTGAGGAAAATCCATCCAGGAAGTGTTTTATTAAATTATTTTTATTATGACTATTTCTGTGTTTTGAATTTGGTGTTCTGCAATTTCACCGGATGTTGTCGAGGTGGGTTACTAGCAGAACACCTGCGCCGAGAGGTTAAACCTGGAGGTTCAGATTAAAAACCCTTAAGTCTTCAGACTAAGCTGTTTTGGCTCTGGGAGTGTATTGTCCACAGGTGAACATGTCATGGAAAGTCATAGAAAATGAGAGTGTAGAAAGACTTCCTAGTGAAGGAAGGAGAACATTTCCACCACACCCGAACAGGGACTTGAACCCTGGACCCTCAGATTAAAAGTCTGATGATCTACCGACTGAGCTATCCGGGCTCTGCAAATGCCTATTTTCATACACCTAACCTGCCGGGCAGAGGCACCTGCTTACGAGGGGGCATTGTCAGATGGTACATTTCCCCAGAGAACCAGGCCTCCATTCCAAATTATACAGTCAACGAAATCTGAACTAGGCATCCCCTCCAAAGATGCAATTTGTCCAAGACTTTGTGGCGCAACGGTAGCGCGTCTGACTCCAGATCAGAAGGTTGCGTGTTCAAATCACGTCGTGGTCAGTGTTTTTATGTGTGTAATCTCTGCTTTCTTTACTCAATGAATCAGCACTAGTACCAATGTGGCTTTACAGTACTAATCTCGCACGAAAACAAACAAACCAATGCTGCTTTACATGACAATTGTCTCTCACAAAGCCTGGCACACTGCAAATTCCTAAATCAGATGATGCTGTGTGATTGATAGACTTAAATCAGTCTTCGAACAGGGAGTTTAACTTTTTATGGTTTGGGGGCAGTATTTCGACGTCTGGATGAGAAGCGTGCCCCAAGTAAACTACCTGTTACTCAGGCCCGGAAGCTAGGATATGCATATAATGGGCAGATTTGGATAGAACACACTCTAAAGTTTCCAAAACTGTTAAAATTATGTCTGTGAGTATAACAGAACTGATATGGCAGGCGAAAACCTGAGGAAAATCCATCCAGGAAGTGTTTTTTTAAATTATTTTTATTATGACTATTTCTGTGTTTTGAATTTGGTGCTCTGCAATTTCACCGGATGTTGTCGAGGTGGGTTACTAGCAGAACACCTGCGCCAAGAGGTTAAACCTGGAGGTTCAGATTAAAAATGCTAAAGTCTTCAGACTAAGCTGTTTTGGCTCTGGGAGTGTATTGTCCACAGGTGAACATGTCATGGAAAGTCATAGAAAATGAGAGTGTAGAAAGACTTCCTAGTGAAGGAAGGAGAACATTTCCACCACGCCCGAACAGGGACTTGAACCCTGGACCCTCAGATTAAAAGTCTGATGCTCTACCGACTGAGCTATCCGGGCTCTGCAAATGCCTATTTTCATACACCTAACCTGCCGGGCAGAGGCACCTGCTTACGAGGGGGCATTGTCAGATGGTACATTTCCCCAGAGAACCAGGCCTCCATTCCAAATTATACAGTCAACGAAATCTGAACTAGGCATCCCCTCCAAAGATGCAATTTGTCCAAGACTTTGTGGCGCAACGGTAGCGCGTCTGACTCCAGATCAGAAGGTTGCGTGTTCAAATCACGTCGTGGTCAGTGTTTTTATGTGTGTAATCTCTGCTTTCTTTACTCAATGAATCAGCACTAGTACCAATGTGGCTTTACAGTACTAATCTCGCACGAAAACAAACAAACCAATGCTGCTTTACATGACAATTGTCTCTCACAAAGCCTGGCACACTGCAAATTCCTAAATCAGATGATGCTGTGTGATTGATAGACTTAAATCAGTCTTCGAACAGGGAGTTTAACTTTTTATGGTTTGGGGGCAGTATTTCGACGTCTGGATGAGAAGCGTGCCCCAAGTAAACTACCTGGTACTCAGGCCCGGAAGCTAGGATATGCATATAATGGGCAGATTTGGATAGAACACACTCTAAAGTTTCCAAAACTGTTAAAATCATGTCTGTGAGTATAACAGAACTGATATGGCAGGCGAAAACCTGAGGAAAATCCATCCAGGAAGTGTTTTTTTAAATTATTTTTATTATGACTATTTCTGTGTTTTGAATTTGGTGCTCTGCAATTTCACCGGATGTTGTCGAGGTGGGTTACTAGCAGAACACCTGCGCCAAGAGGTTAAACCTGGAGGTTCAGATTAAAAATGCTAAAGTCTTCAGACTAAGCTGTTTTGGCTCTGGGAGTGTATTGTCCACAGGTGAACATGTCATGGAAAGTCATAGAAAATGAGAGTGTAGAAAGACTTCCTAGTGAAGGAAGGAGAACATTTCCACCACACCCGAACAGGGACTTGAACCCTGGACCCTCAGATTAAAAGTCTGATGCTCTACCGACTGAGCTATCCGGGCTCTGGAAATGCCTATTTTCATACACCTAACCTGCCGGGCAGAGGCACCTGCTTACGAGGGGGCATTGTCAGATGGTACATTTCCCCAGAGAACCAGGCCTCCATTCCAAATTATACAGTCAACGAAATCTGAACTAGGCATCCCCTCCAAAGATGCAATTTGTCCAAGACTTTGTGGCGCAACGGTAGCGCGTCTGACTCCAGGTCTGACTCCAGATCAGAAGGTTGCGTGTTCAAATCACGTCGTGGTCAGTGTTTTTATGTGTGTAATCTCTGCTTTCTTTACTCAATGAATCAGCACTAGTACCAATGTGGCTTTACAGTACTAATCTCGCACGAAAACAAACAAACCAATGCTGCTTTACATGACAATTGTCTCTCACAAAGCCTGGCACACTGCAAATTCCTAAATCAGATGATGCTGTGTGATTGATAGACTTAAATCAGTCTTCGAACAGGGAGTTTAACTTTTTATGGTTTGGGGGCAGTATTTCGACGTCTGGATGAGAAGCGTGCCCCAAGTAAACTACCTGTTACTCAGGCCCGGAAGCTAGGATATGCATATAATGGGCAGATTTGGATAGAACACACTCTAAAGTTTCCAAAACTGTTAAAATTATGTCTGTGAGTATAACAGAACTGATATGGCAGGCGAAAACCTGAGGAAAATCCATCCAGGAAGTGTTTTTTTAAATTATTTTTATTATGACTATTTCTGTGTTTTGAATTTGGTGCTCTGCAATTTCACCGGATGTTGTCGAGGTGGGTTACTAGCAGAACACCTGCGCCAAGAGGTTAAACCTGGAGGTTCAGATTAAAAATGCTAAAGTCTTCAGAATAAGCTGTTTTGGCTCTGGGAGTGTATTGTCCACAGGTGAACATGTCATGGAAAGTCATAGAAAATGAGAGTGTAGAAAGACTTCCTAGTGAAGGAAGGAGAACATTCCCACCACGCCCGAACAGGGACTTGAACCCTGGACCCTCAGATTAAAAGTCTGATGCTCTACCGACTGAGCTATCCGGGCTCTGCAAATGCCTATTTTCATACACCTAACCTGCCGGGCAGAGGCACCTGCTTACGAGGGGGCATTGTCAGATGGTACATTTCCCCAGAGAACCAGGCCTCCATTCCAAATTATACAGTCAACGAAATCTGAACTAGGCATCCCCTCCAAAGATGCAATTTGTCCAAGACTTTGTGGCGCAACGGTAGCGCGTCTGACTCCAGATCAGAAGGTTGCGTGTTCAAATCACGTCGTGGTCAGTGTTTTTATGTGTGTAATCTCTGCTTTCTTTACTCAATGAATCAGCACTAGTACCAATGTGGCTTTACAGTACTAATCTCGCACGAAAACAAACAAACCAATGCTGCTTTACATGACAATTGTCTCTCACAAAGCCTGGCACACTGCAAATTCCTAAATCAGATGATGCTGTGTGATTGATAGACTTAAATCAGTCTTCGAACAGGGAGTTTAACTTTTTATGGTTTGGGGGCAGTATTTCGACGTCTGGATGAGAAGCGTGCCCCAAGTAAACTACCTGTTACTCAGGCCCGGAAGCTAGGATATGCATATAATGGGCAGATTTGGATAGAACACACTCTAAAGTTTCCAAAACTGTTAAAATTATGTCTGTGAGTATAACAGAACTGATATGGCAGGCGAAAACCTGAGGAAAATCCATCCAGGAAGTGTTTTATAAAATTATTTTTATTATGACTATTTCTGTGTTTTGAATTTGGTGCTCTGCAATTTCACCGGATGTTGTCGAGGTGGGTTACTAGCAGAACACCTGCGCCGAGAGGTTAAACCTGGAGATTCAGATTAAAAATCCTAAAGTCTTCAGACTAAGCAGTTTTGGCTCTGGGAGTGTATTGTCCACAGGTGAACATGTCATGGAAAGTCATAGAAAATGAGAGTGTAGAAAGACTTCCTAGTGAAGGAAGGAGAACATTGCCACCACGCCCAAACAGGGACTTGAACCCTGGACCCTCACATTAAAAGTCTGATGCTCTACCGACTGAGCTATCCGGGCTCTGCAAATGCCTATTTTCATACACCTAACCTGCCGGGCAGAGGCACCTGCTTACGAGGGGGCATTGTCAGATGGTACATTTCCCCAGAGAACCAGGCCTCCATTCCAAATTATACAGTCAACGAAATCTGATCTAGGCATCCCCTCCAAAGATGCAATTTTTCCAAGACTTCGTGGCGCAACGGTAGCGCGTCTGACTCCAGATCAGAAGGTTGCGTGTTCAAATCACGTCGTGGTCAGTGTTTTTACGTGTGTAATCTCTGCTTTCTTTACTCAATGAATCAGCACTAGTACCAATGTGGCTTTACAGTACTAATCTCGCACGAAAACAAACAAACCAATGCTGCTTTACATGACAATTGTCTCTCACAAAGCCTGGCACACTGCAAATTCCTAAATCAGATGATGCTGTGTGATTGATAGACTTAAATCAGTCTTCGAACAGGGAGTTTAACTTTTTATGGTTTGGGGGCAGTATTTCGACGTCTGGATAAGAAGCGTGCCCCAAGTAAACTACCTGTTACTCAGGCACGGAAGCTAGGATATGCATATAATGGGCAGATTTGGATAGAACACACTCTAAGGTTTCCAAAACTGTTAAAAATATGTCTGTGAGTATAACAGAACTGATATGGCAGGCGAAAACCTGAGGAAAATCCATCCAGGAAGTGTTTTTTTAAATTATTTTTATTATGACTATTTCTGTGTTTTTTGAATTTGGTGCTCTGCAATTTCATCGGATGTTGTCGAGGTGGGTTACTAGCAGAACACCTGCGCCGAGAGGTTAAACCTGGAGGTTCAGATTAAAAATCCTAAAGTCTACAGACTAAGCTGTTTTGGCTCTGGGAGTGTATTGTCCACAGGTGAACATGTCATGGAAAGTCATAGAAAATGAGAGTGTAGAAAGACTTCCTAGTGAAGGAAGGAGAACATTTCCACCACGCCCGAACAGGGACTTGAACCCTGGACCCTCAGATTAAAAGTCTGATGCTCTACCAACTGAGCTATCCGGGCTCTGCAAATGCCTATTTTCATACACCTAACCTGCCGGGCAGAGGCACCTGCTTATGAGGGGGCATTGTCAGATGGTACATTTCCCCAGAGAACCAGGCCTCCATTCCAAATTATACAGTCAACGAAATCTGATCTAGGCATCCCCTCCAAAGATGCAATTTTTCCAAGACTTCGTGGCGCAACGGTAGCGCGTCTGACTCCAGATCAGAAGGTTGCGTGTTCAAATCACGTCGTGGTCAGTGTTTTTACGTGTGTAATCTCTGCTTTCTTTACTCAATGAATCAGCACTAGTACCAATGTGGCTTTACAGTACTAATCTCGCACGAAAACAAACAAACCAATGCTGCTTTACATGACAATTGTCTCTCACAAAGCCTGGCACACTGCAAATTCCTAAATCAGATGATGCTGTGTGATTGATAGACTTAAATCAGTCTTCGAACAGGGAGTTTAACTTTTTATGGTTTGGGGGCAGTATTTCGACGTCTGGATGAGAAGCGTGCCCCAAGTAAACTACCTGTTACTCAGGCCCGGAAGCTAGGATATGCATATAATGGGCAGATTTGGATAGAACACACTCTAAAGTTTCCAAAACTGTTAAAATTATGTCTGTGAGTATAACAGAACTGATATGGCAGGCGAAAACCTGAGGAAAATCCATCCAGGAAGTGTTTTTTTAAATTATTTTTATTATGACTATTTCTGTGTTTTGAATTTGGTGCTCTGCAATTTCATCGGATGTTGTCGAGGTGGGTTACTAGCAGAACACCTGCACCGAGAGGTTAAACCTGGAGGTTCAGATTAAAAATCCTAAAGTCTACAGACTAAGCTGTTTTGGCTCTGGGAGTGTATTGTCCACAGGTGAACATGTCATGGAAAGTCATAGAAAATGAGAGTGTAGAAAGACTTCCTAGTGAAGGAAGGAGAACATTTCCACCACGCCCGAACAGGGACTTGAACCCTGGACCCTCAGATTAAAAGTCTGATGCTCTACCGACTGAGCATTGTCAGATGGTACATTTCCCCAGAGAACCAGGCCTCCATTCCAAATTATACAGTCAACGAAATCTGAACTAGGCATCCCCTCCAAAGATCCAATGTTTCCAAGACTTCGTGGTGCAACGGTAGCGCGTCTGACTCCAGATCAGAAGGTTGCGTGTTCAAATCACGTCGTGGTCAGTGTTTTTATGTGTGTAATCTCTGCTTTCTTTACTCAATGAATCAGCACTAGTACCAATGTGGCTTTACAGTACTAATCTCGCACGAAAACAAACAAACCAATGCTGCTTTACATGACAATTGTCTCTCACAAAGCCTGGCACACTGCAAATTCCTAAATCAGATGATGCTGTGTGATTGATAGACTTAAATCAGTCTTCGAACAGGGAGTTTAACTTTTTATGGTTTGGGGGCAGTATTTCGACGTCTGGATGAGAAGCGTGCCCCAAGTAAACTACCTGTTACTCAGGCCCGGAAGCTAGGATATGCATATAATGGGCAGATTTGGATAGAACACACTCTAAAGTTTCCAAAACTGTTAAAATTATGTCTGTGAGTATAACAGAACTGATATGGCAGGCGAAAACCTGAGGAAAATCCATCCAGGAAGTGTATTTTTAAATTATTTTTATTATGACTATTTCTGTGTTTTGAATTTGGTGCTCTGCAATTTCACCGGATGTTGTCGAGGTGGGTTACTAGCAGAACACCTGCGCCGAGAGGTTAAACCTGGAGGTTCAGATTAAAAATCCTAAAGTCTTCAGACTAAGCTGTTTTGGCTCTGGGAGTGTATTGTCCACAGGTGAACATGTCATGGAAAGTCATAGAAAATGAGAGTGTAGAAAGACTTCCTAGTGAAGGAAGGAGAACATTTCCACCACGCCCGAACAGGGACTTGAACCCTGGACCCTCAGATTAAAAGTCTGATGCTCTACCGACTGAGCTATCCGGGCTCTGCAAATGCCTATTTTCATACACCTAACCTGCCGGGCAGAGGCACCTGCTTACGAGGGGGCATTGTCAGATGGTACATTTCCCCAGAGAACCAGGCCTCCATTCCAAATTATACAGTCAACGAAATCTGATCTAGGCATCCCCTCCAAAGATGCAATTTTTCCAAGACTTCGTGGCGCAACGGTAGCGTGTCTGACTCCAGATCAGAAGGTTGCGTGTTCAAATCACGTCGTGGTCAGTGTTTTTATGTGTGTAATCTCTGCTTTCTTTACTCAATGAATCAGCACTAGTACCAATGTGGCTTTACAGTACTAATCTCGCACGAAAACAAACAAACAAATGCTGCTTTACATGACAATTGTCTCTCACAAAGCCTGGCACACTGCAAATTCCTAAATCAGATGATGCTGTGTGATTGATAGACTTAAATCAGTCTTCGAACAGGGAGTTTAACTTTTTATGGTTTGGGGGCAGTATTTCGACGTCTGGATGAGAAGCGTGCCCCAAGTAAACTACCTGTTACTCAGGCCCGGAAGCTAGGATATGCATATAATGGGCAGATTTGGATAGAACACACTCTAAAGTTTCCAAAACTGTTAAAATTATGTCTGTGAGTATAACAGAACTGATATGGCAGGCGAAAACCTGAGGAAAATCCATCCAGGAAGTGTTTTTTTAAATTATTTTTATTATGACTATTTCTGTGTTTTGAATTTGGTGCTCTGCAATTTCATCGGATGTTGTCGAGGTGGGTTACTAGCAGAACACCTGCGCCGAGAGGTTAAACCTGGAGGTTCAGATTAAAAATCCTAAAGTCTACAGACTAAGCTGTTTTGGCTCTGGGAGTGTATTGTCCACAGGTGAACATGTCATGGAAAGTCATAGAAAATGAGAGTGTAGAAAGACTTCCTAGTGAAGGAAGGAGAACATTTCCACCACGCCCGAACAGGGACTTGAACCCTGGACCCTCAGATTAAAAGTCTGATGCTCTACCGACTGAGCTATCCGGGCTCTGCAAATGCCTATTTTCATACACCTAACCTGCCGGGCAGAGGCACCTGCTTACGAGGGGGCATTGTCAGATGGTACATTTCCCCAGAGAACCAGGCCTCCATTCCAAATTATACAGTCAACGAAATCTGATCTAGGCATCCCCTCCAAAGATGCAATTTTTCCAAGACTTCGTGGCGCAACGGTAGCGCGTCTGACTCCAGATCAGAAGGTTGCGTGTTCAAATCACTTCGTGGTCAGTGTTTTTATGTGTGTAATCTCTGCTTTCTTTACTCAATGAATCAGCACTAGTACCAATGTGGCTTTACAGTACTAATCTCGCACGAAAACAAACAAACCAATGCTGCTTTACATGACAATTGTCTCTCACAAAGCCTGGCACACTGCAAATTCCTAAATCAGATGATGCTGTGTGATTGATAGACTTAAATCAGTCTTCGAACAGGGAGTTTAACTTTTTATGGTTTGGGGGCAGTATTTAGACGTCTGGATGAGAAGCGTGCCCCAAGTAAACTACCTGTTACTCAGGCCCGGAAGCTAGGATATGCATATAATGGGCAGATTTGGATAGAACACACTCTAAAGTTTCCAAAACTGTTAAAATTATGTCTGTGAGTATAACAGAACTGATATGGCAGGCGAAAACCTGAGGAAAATCCATCCAGGAAGTGTTTTTTTAAATTATTTTTATTATGACTATTTCTGTGTTTTGAATTTGGTGCTCTGCAATTTCATCGGATGTTGTCGAGGTGGGTTACTAGCAGAACACCTGCGCCGAGAGGTTAAACCTGGAGGTTCAGATTAAAAATCCTAAAGTCTACAGACTAAGCTGTTTTGGCTCTGGGAGTGTATTGTCCACAGGTGAACATGTCATGGAAAGTCATAGAAAATGAGAGTGTAGAAAGACTTCCTAGTGAAGGAAGGAGAACATTTCCACCACACCCGAACAGGGACTTGAACCCTGGACCCTCAGATTAAAAGTCTGATGCTCTACCGACTGAGCATTGTCAGATGGTACATTTCCCCAGAGAACCAGGCCTCCATTCCAAATTATACAGTCAACGAAATCTGAACTAGGCATCCCCTCCAAAGATGCAATGTTTCCAAGACTTCGTGGTGCAACGGTAGCGCGTCTGACTCCAGATCAGAAGGTTGCGTGTTCAAATCACGTCGTGGTCAGTGTTTTTATGTGTGTAATCTCTGCTTTCTTTACTCAATGAATCAGCACTAGTACCAATGTGGCTTTACAGTACTAATCTCGCACGAAAACAAACAAACCAATGCTGCTTTACATGACAATTGTCTCTCACAAAGCCTGGCACACTGCAAATTCCTAAATCAGATGATGCTGTGTGATTGATAGACTTAAATCAGTCTTCGAACAGGGAGTTTAACTTTTTATGGTTTGGGGGCAGTATTTCGACGTCTGGATGAGAAGCGTGCCCCAAGTAAACTACCTGTTACTCAGGCCCGGAAGCTAGGATATGCATATAATGGGCAGATTTGGATAGAACACACTCTAAAGTTTCCAAAACTGTTAAAATTATGTCTGTGAGTATAACAGAACTGATATGGCAGGCGAAAACCTGAGGAAAATCCATCCAGGAAGTGTATTTTTAAAATTATTTTTATTATGACTATTTCTGTGTTTTGAATTTGGTGCTCTGCAATTTCACCGGATGTTGTCGAGGTGGGTTACTAGCAGAACACCTGCGCCGAGAGGTTAAACCTGGAGGTTCAGATTAAAAATCCTAAAGTCTTCAGACTAAGCTGTTTTGGCTCTGGGAGTGTATTGTCCACAGGTGAACATGTCATGGAAAGTCATAGAAAATGAGAGTGTAGAAAGACTTCCTAGTGAAGGAAGGAGAACATTTCCACCACGCCCGAACAGGGACTTGAACCCTGGACCCTCAGATTAAAAGTCTGATGCTCTACCGACTGAGCTATCCGGGCTCTGCAAATGCCTATTTTCATACACCTAACCTGCCGGGCAGAGGCACCTGCTTACGAGGGGGCATTGTCAGATGGTACATTTCCCCAGAGAACCAGGCCTCCATTCCAAATTATACAGTCAACGAAATCTGATCTAGGCATCCCCTCCAAAGATGCAATTTTTCCAAGACTTTGTGGCGCAACGGTAGCGCGTCTGACTCCAGATCAGAAGGTTGCGTGTTCAAATCACGTCGTGGTCAGTGTTTTTATGTGTGTAATCTCTGCTTTCTTTACTCAATGAATCAGCACTAGTACCAATGTGGCTTTACAGTACTAATCTCGCACGAAAACAAACAAACCAATGCTGCTTTACATGACAATTGTCTCTCACAAAGCCTGGCACACTGCAAATTCCTAAATCAGATGATGCTGTGTGATTGATAGACTTAAATCAGTCTTCGAACAGGGAGTTTAACTTTTTATGGTTTGGGGGCAGTATTTCGACGTCTGGATGAGAAGCGTGCCCCAAGTAAACGGCCTGTTACTCAGGCCCGGAAGCTAGGATATGCATATAATGGGCAGATTTGGATAGAACACACTCTAAAGTTTCCAAAACTGTTAAAATTATGTCTGTGAGTATAACAGAACTGATATGGCAGGCGAAAACCTGAGGAAAATCCATCCAGGAAGTGTTTTTTTAAATTATTTTTATTATGACTATTTCTGTGTTTTGAATTTGGTGCTCTGCAATTTCATCGGATGTTGTCGAGGTGGGTTACTAGCAGAACACCTGCGCCGAGAGGTTAAACCTGGAGGTTCAGATTAAAAATCCTAAAGTCTACAGACTAAGCTGTTTTGGCTCTGGGAGTGTATTGTCCACAGGTGAACATGTCATGGAAAGTCATAGAAAATGAGAGTGTAGAAAGACTTCCTAGTGAAGGAAGGAGAACATTTCCACCACGCCCGAACAGGGACTTGAACCCTGGACCCTCAGATTAAAAGTCTGATGCTCTACCGACTGAGCTATCCGGGCTCTGCAAATGCCTATTTTCATACACCTAACCTGCCGGGCAGAGGCACCTGCTTACGAGGGGGCATTGTCAGATGGTACATTTCCCCAGAGAACCAGGCCTCCATTCCAAATTATACAGTCAACGAAATCTGATCTAGGCATCCCCTCCAAAGATGCAATTTTTCCAAGACTTCGTGGCGCAACGGTAGCGCGTCTGACTCCAGATCAGAAGGTTGCGTGTTCAAATCACTTCGTGGTCAGTGTTTTTATGTGTGTAATCTCTGCTTTCTTTACTCAATGAATCAGCACTAGTACCAATGTGGCTTTACAGTACTAATCTCGCACGAAAACAAACAAACCAATGCTGCTTTACATGACAATTGTCTCTCACAAAGCCTGGCACACTGCAAATTCCTAAATCAGATGATGCTGTGTGATTGATAGACTTAAATCAGTCTTCGAACAGGGAGTTTAACTTTTTATGGTTTGGGGGCAGTATTTAGACGTCTGGATGAGAAGCGTGCCCCAAGTAAACTACCTGTTACTCAGGCCCGGAAGCTAGGATATGCATATAATGGGCAGATTTGGATAGAACACACTCTAAAGTTTCCAAAACTGTTAAAATTATGTCTGTGAGTATAACAGAACTGATATGGCAGGCGAAAACCTGAGGAAAATCCATCCAGGAAGTGTTTTTTTAAATTATTTTTATTATGACTATTTCTGTGTTTTGAATTTGGTGCTCTGCAATTTCATCGGATGTTGTCGAGGTGGGTTACTAGCAGAACACCTGCGCCGAGAGGTTAAACCTGGAGGTTCAGATTAAAAATCCTAAAGTCTACAGACTAAGCTGTTTTGGCTCTGGGAGTGTATTGTCCACAGGTGAACATGTCATGGAAAGTCATAGAAAATGAGAGTGTAGAAAGACTTCCTAGTGAAGGAAGGAGAACATTTCCACCACACCCGAACAGGGACTTGAACCCTGGACCCTCAGATTAAAAGTCTGATGCTCTACCGACTGAGCATTGTCAGATGGTACATTTCCCCAGAGAACCAGGCCTCCATTCCAAATTATACAGTCAACGAAATCTGAACTAGGCATCCCCTCCAAAGATGCAATGTTTCCAAGACTTCGTGGTGCAACGGTAGCGCGTCTGACTCCAGATCAGAAGGTTGCGTGTTCAAATCACGTCGTGGTCAGTGTTTTTATGTGTGTAATCTCTGCTTTCTTTACTCAATGAATCAGCACTAGTACCAATGTGGCTTTACAGTACTAATCTCGCACGAAAACAAACAAACCAATGCTGCTTTACATGACAATTGTCTCTCACAAAGCCTGGCACACTGCAAATTCCTAAATCAGATGATGCTGTGTGATTGATAGACTTAAATCAGTCTTCGAACAGGGAGTTTAACTTTTTATGGTTTGGGGGCAGTATTTCGACGTCTGGATGAGAAGCGTGCCCCAAGTAAACTACCTGTTACTCAGGCCCGGAAGCTAGGATATGCATATAATGGGCAGATTTGGATAGAACACACTCTAAAGTTTCCAAAACTGTTAAAATTATGTCTGTGAGTATAACAGAACTGATATGGCAGGCGAAAACCTGAGGAAAATCCATCCAGGAAGTGTATTTTTAAAATTATTTTTATTATGACTATTTCTGTGTTTTGAATTTGGTGCTCTGCAATTTCACCGGATGTTGTCGAGGTGGGTTACTAGCAGAACACCTGCGCCGAGAGGTTAAACCTGGAGGTTCAGATTAAAAATCCTAAAGTCTTCAGACTAAGCTGTTTTGGCTCTGGGAGTGTATTGTCCACAGGTGAACATGTCATGGAAAGTCATAGAAAATGAGAGTGTAGAAAGACTTCCTAGTGAAGGAAGGAGAACATTTCCACCACGCCCAAACAGGGACTTGAACCCTGGACCCTCAGATTAAAAGTCTGATGCTCTACCGACTGAGCTATCCGGGCTCTGCAAATGCCTATTTTCATACACCTAACCTGCCGGGCAGAGGCACCTGCTTACGAGGGGGCATTGTCAGATGGTACATTTCCCCAGAGAACCAGGCCTCCATTCCAAATTATACAGTCAACGAAATCTGATCTAGGCATCCCCTCCAAAGATGCAATTTTTCCAAGACTTTGTGGCGCAACGGTAGCGCGTCTGACTCCAGATCAGAAGGTTGCGTGTTCAAATCACGTCGTGGTCAGTGTTTTTATGTGTGTAATCTCTGCTTTCTTTACTCAATGAATCAGCACTAGTACCAATGTGGCTTTACAGTACTAATCTCGCACGAAAACAAACAAACCAATGCTGCTTTACATGACAATTGTCTCTCACAAAGCCTGGCACACTGCAAATTCCTAAATCAGATGATGCTGTGTGATTGATAGACTTAAATCAGTCTTCGAACAGGGAGTTTAACTTTTTATGGTTTGGGGGCAGTATTTCGACGTCTGGATGAGAAGCGTGCCCCAAGTAAACGGCCTGTTACTCAGGCCCGGAAGCTAGGATATGCATATAATGGGCAGATTTGGATAAAACACACTCTAAAGTTTCCAAAACTGTTAAAATTATGTCTGTGAGTATAACAGAACTGATATGGCAGGCGAAAACCTGAGGAAAATCCATCCAGGAAGTGTTTTTTTTAATTATTTTTATTATGACTATTTCTGTGTTTTGAATTTGGTGCTCTGCAATTTCACCGGATGTTGTCGAGGTGGGTTACTAGCAGAACACCTGCGCCGAGAGGTTAAACCTGGAGGTTCAGATTAAAAATCCTAAAGTCTTCAGACTAAGCTGTTTTGGCTCTGGGAGTGTATTGTCCACAGGTGAACATGTCATGGAAAGTCATAGAAAATGAGAGTGTAGAAAGACTTCCTAGTGAAGGAAGGAGAACATTTCCACCACGCCCGAACAGGGACTTGAACCCTGGACCCTCAGATTAAAAGTCTGATGCTCTACCGACTGAGCTATCCGGGCTCTGCAAATGCCTATTTTCATACACCTAACCTGCCGGGCAGAGGCACCTGCTTACGAGGGGGCATTGTCAGATGGTACATTTCCCCAGAGAACCAGGCCTCCATTCCAAATTATACAGTCAACGAAATCTGATCTAGGCATCCCCTCCAAAGATGCAATTTTTCCAAGACTTCGTGGCGCAACGGTAGCGCGTCTGACTCCAGATCAGAAGGTTGCGTGTTCAAATCACGTCGTGGTCAGTGTTTTTATGTGTGTAATCTCTGCTTTCTTTACCTAATGAATCAGCACTAGTACCAATGTGGCTTTACAGTACTAATCTCGCACGAAAACAAACAAACCAATGCTGCTTTACATGACAATTGTCTCTCACAAAGCCCTGGACCCTCAGATTAAAAGTCTGATGCTCTACCGACTGAGCTATCCGGGCTCTGCAAATGCCTATTTTCATACACCTAACCTGCCGGGCAGAGGCACCTGTTTACGAGGGGGCATTGTCAGATGGTACATTTCCCCAGAGAACCAGGCCTCCATTCCAAATTATACAGTCAACGAAATCTGATCTAGGCATCCCCTCCAAAGATGCAATTTTTCCAAGACTTCGTGGCGCAACGGTAGCGCGTCTGACTCCAGATCAGAAGGTTGCGTGTTCAAATCACGTCGTGGTCAGTGTTTTTATGTGTGTAATCTCTGCTTTCTTTACTCAATGAATCAGCACTAGTACCAATGTGGCTTTACAGTACTAATCTCGCACGAAAACAAACAAACCAATGCTGCTTTACATGACAATTGTCTCTCACAAAGCCTGGCACACTGCAAATTCCTAAATCAGATGATGCTGTGTGATTGATAGACTTAAATCAGTCTTCGAACAGGGAGTTTAACTTTTTATGGTTTGGGGGCAGTATTTCGACGTCTGGATGAGAAGCGTGCCCCAAGTAAACTACCTGTTACTCAGGCCCGGAAGCTAGGATATGCATATAATGGGCAGATTTGGATAGAACACACTCTAAAGTTTCCAAAACTGTTAAAATTATGTCTGTGAGTATAACAGAACTGATATGGCAGGCGAAAACCTGAGGAAAATCCATCCAGGAAGTGTTTTTTTAAATTATTTTTATTATGACTATTTCTGTGTTTTGAATTTGGTGCTCTGCAATTTCACCGGATGTTGTCGAGGTGGGTTACTAGCAGAACACCTGCGCCGAGAGGTTAAACCTGGAGGTTCAGATTAAAAATCCTAAAGTCTTCAGACTAAGCTGTTTTGGCTCTGGGAGTGTATTGTCCACAGGTGAACATGTCATGGAAAGTCATAGAAAATGAGAGTGTAGAAAGACTTCCTAGTGAAGGAAGGAGAACATTTCCACCACGCCCGAACAGGGACTTGAACCCTGGACCCTCAGATTAAAAGTCTGATGCTCTACCGACTGAGCTATCCGGGCTCTGCAAATGCCTATTTTCATACACCTAACCTGCCGGGCAGAGGCACCTGCTTACGAGGGGGCATTGTCAGATGGTACATTTCCCCAGAGAACCAGGCCTCCATTCCAAATTATACAGTCAACGAAATCTGATCTAGGCATCCCCTCCAAAGATGCAATTTTTCCAAGACTTCGTGGCGCAACGGTAGCGCGTCTGACTCCAGATCAGAAGGTTGCGTGTTCAAATCACGTCGTGGTCAGTGTTTTTATGTGTGTAATCTCTGCTTTCTTTACCTAATGAATCAGCACTAGTACCAATGTGGCTTTACAGTACTAATCTCGCACGAAAACAAACAAACCAATGCTGCTTTACATGACAATTGTCTCTCACAAAGCCCTGGACCCTCAGATTAAAAGTCTGATGCTCTACCGACTGAGCTATCCGGGCTCTGCAAATGCCTATTTTCATACACCTAACCTGCCGGGCAGAGGCACCTGTTTACGAGGGGGCATTGTCAGATGGTACATTTCCCCAGAGAACCAGGCCTCCATTCCAAATTATACAGTCAACGAAATCTGATCTAGGCATCCCCTCCAAAGATGCAATTTTTCCAAGACTTCGTGGCGCAACGGTAGCGCGTCTGACTCCAGATCAGAAGGTTGCGTGTTCAAATCACGTCGTGGTCAGTGTTTTTATGTGTGTAATCTCTGCTTTCTTTACTCAATGAATCAGCACTAGTACCAATGTGGCTTTACAGTACTAATCTCGCACGAAAACAAACAAACCAATGCTGATTGACAATTGTCTCTCACAAAGCCTGGCACACTGCAAATTCCTAAATCAGATGATGCTGTGTGATTGATAGACTTAAATCAGTCTTCGAACAGGGAGTTTAAATTTTTATGGTTTGGGGGCAGTATTTCGACGTCTGGATGAGAAGCGTGCCCCAAGTAAACTACCTGTTACTCAGGCCCGGAAGCTAGGATATGCATATAATGGGCAGATTTGAATAGAACACACTCTAAAGTTTCCAAAACTGTTAAAATTATGTCTGTGAGTATAACAGAACTGATATGGCAGGCGAAAACCTGAGGAAAATCCATCCAGGAAGTGTTTTTTTTTATTATTTTTATTATGACTATTTCTGTGTTTTGAATTTGGTGCTCTGCAATTTCACCGGATGTTGTCGAGGTGGGTTACTAGCAGAACACCTGCGCCGAGAGGTTAAACCTGGAGGTTCAGATTAAAAATCCTAAAGTCTTCAGACTAAGCTGTTTTGGCTCTGGGAGTGTATTGTCCACAGGTGAACATGTCATGGAAAGTCATAGAAAATGAGAGTGTAGAAAGACTTCCTAGTGAAGGAAGGAGAACATTTCCACCACACCCAAACAGGGACTTGAACCCTGGACCCTCAGATTAAAAGTCTGATGCTCTACCGACTGAGCTATCCGGGCTCTGCAAATGCCTATTTTCATACACCTAACCTGCCGGGCAGAGGCACCTGCTTACGAGGGGGCATTGTCAGATGGTACATTTCCCCAGAGAACCAGGCCTCCATTCCAAATTATACAGTCAACGAAATCTGATCTAGGCATCCCCTCCAAAGATGCAATTTTTCAAAGACTTCGTGGCGCAACGGTAGCGCGTCTGACTCCAGATCAGAAGGTTGCGTGTTCAAATCACGTCGTGGTCAGTGTTTTTATGTGTGTAATCTCTGCTTTCTTTACCTAATGAATCAGCACTAGTACCAATGTGGCTTTACAGTACTAATCTCGCACGAAAACAAACAAACCAATGCTGCTTTACATGACAATTGTCTCTCACAAAGCCTGGCACACTGCAAATTCCTAAATCAGATGATGCTGTGTGATTGATAGACTTAAATCAGTCTTCGAACAGGGAGTTTAACTTTTTATGGTTTGGGGGCAGTATTTCGACGTCTGGATGAGAAGCGTGCCCCAAGTAAACTACCTGTTACTGAGGCCCGGAAGCTAGGATATGCATATAATGTGCAGATTTGGATAGAACACACTCTAAAGTTTCCAAAACTGTTAAAATTATGTCTGTGAGTATAACAGAACTGATATGGCAGGCGAAAACCTGAGGAAAATCCATCCAGGAAGTGTTTTTTTAAATTATTTTTATTATGACTATTTCTGTGTTTTGAATTTGGTGCTCTGCAATTTCACCGGATGTTGTCGAGGTGGGTTACTAGCAGAACACCTGCGCCGAGAGGTTAAACCTGGAGGTTCAGATTAAAAATCCTAAAGTCTTCAGACTAAGCTGTTTTGGCTCTGGGAGTGTATTGTCCACAGGTGAACATGTCATGGAAAGTCATAGAAAATGAGAGTGTAGAAAGACTTCCTAGTGAAGGAAGGAGAACATTTCCACCACGCCCGAACAGGCACTTGAACCCTGGACACTCAGATTAAAAGTCTGATGCTCTACCGACTGAGCTATCCGGGCTCTGCAAATGCCTATTTTCATACACCTAACCTGCCGGGCAGAGGCACCTGTTTACGAGGGGGCATTGTCAGATGGTACATTTCCCCAGAGAACCAGGCCTCCATTCCAAATTATACAGTCAACGAAATCTGATCTAGGCATCCCCTCCAAAGATGCAATTTTTCCAAGACTTCGTGGCGCAACGGTAGCGCGTCTGACTCCAGATCAGAAGGTTGCGTGTTCAAATCACGTCGTGGTCAGTGTTTTTATGTGTGTAATCTCTGCTTTCTTTACTCAATGAATCAGCACTAGTACCAATGTGGCTTTACAGTACTAATCTCGCACGAAAACAAACAAACCAATGCTGCTTTACATGACAATTGTCTCTCACAAAGCCTGGCACACTGCAAATTCCTAAATCAGATGATGCTGTGTGATTGATAGACTTAAATCAGTCTTCGAACAGGGAGTTTAACTTTTTATGGTTTGGGGGCAGTATTTCGACGTCTGGATGAGAAGCGTGCCCCAAGTAAACTACCTGTTACTCAGGCCCGGAAGCTAGGATATGCATATAATGGGCAGATTTGGATAGAACACACTCTAAAGTTTCCAAAACTGTTAAAATTATGTCTGTGAGTATAACAGAACTGATATGGCAGGCGAAAACCTGAGGAAAATCCATCCAGGAAGTGTTTTTTTAAATTATTTTTATTATGACTATTTCTGTGTTTTGAATTTGGTGCTCTGCAATTTCATCGGATGTTGTCGAGGTGGGTTACTAGCAGAACACCTGCGCCGAGAGGTTAAACCTGGAGGTTCAGATTAAAAATCCTAAAGTCTACAGACTAAGCTGTTTTGGCTCTGGGAGTGTATTGTCCACAGGTGAACATGTCATGGAAAGTCATAGAAAATGAGAGTGTAGAAAGACTTCCTAGTGAAGGAAGGAGAACATTTCCACCACGCCCGAACAGGGACTTGAACCCTGGACCCTCAGATTAAAAGTCTGATGCTCTACCGACTGAGCATTGTCAGATGGTACATTTCCCCAGAGAACCAGGCCTCCATTCCAAATTATACAGTCAACGAAATCTGATCTAGGCATCCCCTCCAAAGATGCAATTTTTCCAAGACTTCGTGGCGCAACGGTAGCGCGTCTGACTCCAGATCAGAAGGTTGCGTGTTCAAATCACGTCGTGGTCAGTCTTTTTACGTGTGTAATCTCTGCTTTCTTTACTCAATGAATCAGCACTAGTACCAATGTGGCTTTACAGTACTAATCTCGCACGAAAACAAACAAACCAATGCTGCTTTACATGACAATTGTCTCTCACAAAGCCTGGCACACTGCAAATTCCTAAATCAGATAATGCTGTGTGATTGATAGACTTAAATCAGTCTTCGAACAGGGAGTTTAACTTTTTATGGTTTGGGGCAGTATTTCGACGTCTGGATGAGAAGCGTGCCCCAAGTAAACTACCTGTTACTCAGGCCCGGAAGCTAGGATATGCATATAATGGGCAGATTTGGATATAACACACTCTAAAGTTTCCAAAACTGTTAAAATTATGTCTGTGAGTATAACAGAACTGATATGGCAGGCGAAAACCTGAGGAAAATCCATCCAGGAAGTGTTTTTTTAAATTATTTTTATTATGACTATTTCTGTGTTTTGAATTTGGTGCTCTGCACTTTCACCGGATGTTGTCGAGGTGGGTTACGAGCAGAACACCTGCGCCGAGAGGTTAAACCTGGAGGTTCAGATTAAAAATCCTAAAGTCTTCAGACTAAGCTGTTTTGGCTCTGGGAGTGTATTGTCCACAGGTGAACATGTCATGGAAAGTCATAGAAAATGAGAGTGTAGAAAGACTTCCTCGTGAAGGATGGAGAACATTTCCCCCACGCCCGAACAGGGACTTGAAACCTGGACCCTCAGATTAAAAGTCTGATGCTCTACCGACTGAGCTATCCGGGCTCTGCAAATTCCTATTTTCATACACCTAACCTGCCGGGCAGAGTCACCTGCTTACGAGGGGGCATTGTCAGATGGTACATTTCCCCAGAGAACCAGGCCTCCATTCCAAATTATACAGTCAACGAAATCTGAACTAGGCATCCCCTCCAAAGATGCAGTTTGTCTAAGAATTCGTGGCGCAACGGTAGCGCGTCTGACTCCAGATCAGAAGGTTGCGTGTTCAAATCACGTTGTGGTCAGTATTTTTATGTGTGTAATCTCTGCTTTCTTTACTCAATGAATCAGCACTAGTACCAATGTGGCTTTACAGTACTAATCTCGCACGAAAACAAACAAACCAATTCAGCTTGACAATTGTCTCTCACAAAGCCTGGCACACTGCAAATTCCTAAATCAGATGATGCTGTGTGATTGATAGACTTAAATCAGTCTTCGAACAGGGAGTTTAACTTTTTATGGTTTGGGGGCAGTATTTCGACGTCTGGATGAGAAGCGTGCCCCAAGTAAACTACCTGTTACTCAGGCCCGGAAGCTAGGATATGCATATAATGGGCAGAGTTGGATAGAACACACTCTAAAGTTTCCAAAACTGTTAAAATTATGTCTGTGAGTATAACAGAACTGATATGGCAGGCGAAAACCTGAGGAAAATCCATCCAGGAAGTGTTTTTTTAAATTATTTTTATTATGACTATTTCTGTGTTTTGAATTTGGTGCTCTGCAATTTCACCGGATGTTGTCGAGGTGGGTTACTAGCAGAACACCTGCGCCGAGAGGTTAAACCTGGAGGTTCAGATTAAAAATCCTAAAGTCTTCAGACTAAGCTGTTTTGGCTCTGGGAGTGTATTGTCCACAGGTGAACATGTCATGGAAAGTCAAAGAAAATGAGAGTGTAGAAAGACTTCCTCGTGAAGGATGGAGAACATTTCCCCCACGCCCGAACAGGGACTTGAACCCTGGACCCTCAGATTAAAAGTCTGATGCTCTACCGACTGAGCTATCCGGGCTCTGCAAATTCCTATTTTCATACACCTAACCTGCCGGGCAGAGGCACCTGCTTACGAGGGGGCATTGTCAGATGGTACATTTCCCCAGAGAACCAGGCCTCCATTCCAAATTATACAGTCAACGAAATCTGAACTAGGCATCCCCTCCAAAGATGCAATTTGTCCAAGACTTCGTGGCGCAACGGTAGCGCGTCTGACTCCAGATCAGAAGGTTGCGTGTTCAAATCACGTCGTGGTCAGTGTTTTTATGTGTGTAATCTCTGCTTTCTTTACTCAATGAATCAGCACTAGTACCAATGTGGCTTTACAGTACTAATCTCGCACGAAAACAAACAAACCAATGCTGCATCACAATTGTCTCTCACAAAGCCTGGCACACTGCAAATTCCTAAATCAGATGATGCTGTGTGATTGATAGACTTAAATCAGTCTTCGAACAGGGAGTTTAACTTTTTATGGTTTGGGGGCAGTATTTCGACGTCTGGATGAGAAGCGTGCCCCAAGTAAACTACCTGTTACTCAGGCCCGGAAGCTAGGATATGCATATAATGGGCAGATTTGAATAGAACACACTCTAAAGTTTCCAAAACTGTTAAAATTATGTCTGTGAGTATAACAGAACTGATATGGCAGGCGAAAACCTGAGGAAAATCCATCCAGGAAGTGTTTTTTTAAATTATTTTTATTATGACTATTTCTGTGTTTTGAATTTGGTGCTCTGCAATTTCACCGGATGTTGTCGAGGTGGGTTACTAGCAGAACACCTGCGCCGAGAGGTTAAACCTGGAGGTTCAGATTAAAAATCCTAAAGTCTTCAGACTAAGCTGTTTTGGCTCTGGGAGTGTATTGTCCACAGGTGAACATGTCATGGAAAGTCATAGAAAATGAGAGTGTAGAAAGACTTCCTAGTGAAGGAAGGAGAACATTTCCACCACGCCCGAACAGGGACTTGAACCCTGGACCCTCAGATTAAAAGTCTGATGCTCTACCGACTGAGCTATCCGGGCTCTGCAAATCCTATTTTCATACACCTAACCTGCCGGGCAGAGGCACCTGCTTACGAGGGGGCATTGTCAGATGGTACATTTCCCCAGAGAACCAGGCCTCCATTCCAAATTATACAGTCAACGAAATCTGATCTAGGCATCCCCTCCAAAGATGCAATTTGTCCAAGACTTCGTGGCGCAACGGTAGCGCGTCTGACTCCAGATCAGAAGGTTGCGTGTTCAAATCACGTCGTGGTCAGTCTTTTTATGTGTGTAATCTCTGCTTTCTTTACTCAATGAATCAGCACTAGTACCAATGTGGCTTTACAGTACTAATCTCGCACGAAAACAAACAAACCAATGCTGCTTTACATGACAATTGTCTCTCACAAAGCCTGGCACACTGCAAATTCCTAAATCAGATGATGCTGTGTGATTGATAGACTTAAATCAGTCTTCGAACAGGGAGTTTAACTTTTTATGGTTTGGGGGCAGTATTTCGACGTCTGGATGAGAAGCGTGCCCCAAGTAAACTACCTGTTACTCAGGCCCGGAAGCTAGGATATGCATATAATGGGCAGATTTGGATAGAACACACTCTAAAGTTTCCAAAACTGTTAAAATTATGTCTGTGAGTATAACAGAACTGATATGGCAGGCGAAAACCTGAGGAAAATCCATCCAGGAAGTGTTTTTTTAAATTATTTTTATTATGACTATTTCTGTGTTTTGAATTTGGTGCTCTGCAATTTCACCGGATGTTGTCGAGGTGGGTTACTAGCAGAACACCTGCGCCGAGAGGTTAAACCTGGAGGTTCAGATTAAAAATCCTAAAGTCTTCAGACTAAGCTGTTTTGGCTCTGGGAGTGTATTGTCCACAGGTGAACATGTCATGGAAAGTCATAGAAAATGAGAGTGTAGAAAGACTTCCTAGTGAAGGAAGGAGAACATTTCCACCACGCCCGAACAGGGACTTGAACCCTGGACCCTCAGATTAAAAGTCTGATGCTCTACCGACTGAGCTATCCGGGCTCTGCAAATTCCTATTTTCATACACCTAACCTGCCGGGCAGAGGCACCTGCTTACGAGGGGGCATTGTCAGATGGTACATTTCCCCAGAGAACCAGGCCTCCATTCCAAATTATACAGTCAACGAAATCTGAACTAGGCATCCCCTCCAAAGATGCAATTTGTCCAAGACTTCGTGGCGCAACGGTAGCGCGTCTGACTCCAGATCAGAAGGTTGCGTGTTCAAATCACGTCGTGGTCAGTATTTTTATGTGTGTAATCTCTGCTTTCTTTACTCAATGAATCAGCACTAGTACCAATGTGGCTTTACAGTACTAATCTCGCACGAAAACAAACAAACCAATGCTGCTTGACAATTGTCTCTCACAAAGCCTGGCACACTGCAAATTCCTAAATCAGATGATGCTGTGTGATTGATAGACTTAAATCAGTCTTCGAACAGGGAGTTTAACTTTTTATGGTTTGGGGGCAGTATTTCGACGTCTGGATGAGAAGCGTGCCCCAAGTAAACTACCTGTTACTCAGGCCCGGAAGCTAGGATATGCATATAATGGGCAGATTTGGATAGAACACACTCTAAAGTTTCCAAAACTGTTAAAATTATGTCTGTGAGTATAACAGAACTGATATGGCAGGCGAAAACCTGAGGAAAATCCATCCAGGAAGTGTTTTTTTAAATTATTTTTATTATGACTATTTCTGTGTTTTGAATTTGGTGCTCTGCAATTTCACCGGATGTTGTCGAGGTGGGTTACTAGCAGAACACCTGCGCCGAGAGGTTAAACCTGGAGGTTCAGATTAAAAATCCTAAAGTCTTCAGACTAAGCTGTTTTGGCTCTGGGAGTGTATTGTCCACAGGTGAACATGTCATGGAAAGTCATAGAAAATGAGAGTGTAGAAAGACTTCCTAGTGAAGGAAGGAGAACATTTCCACCACGCCCGAACAGGGACTTGAACCCTGGACCCTCAGATTAAAAGTCTGATGCTCTACCGACTGAGCTATCCGGGCTCTGCAAATGCCTATTTTCATACACCTAACCTGCCGGGCAGAGGCACCTGCTTACGAGGGGGCATTGTCAGATGGTACATTTCCCCAGAGAACCAGGCCTCCATTCCAAATTATACAGTCAACGAAATCTGATCTAGGCATCCCCTCCAAAGATGCAATTTGTCCAAGACTTCGTGGCGCAACGGTAGCGCGTCTGACTCCAGATCAGAAGGTTGCATGTTCAAATCACGTCGTGGTCAGTATTTTTATGTGTGTAATCTCTGCTTTCTTTACTCAATGAATCAGCACTAGTACCAATGTGGCTTTACAGTACTAATCTCGCACGAAAACAAACAAACCAATGCTGCTTGACAATTGTCTCTCACAAAGCCTGGCACACTGCAAATTCCTAAATCAGATGATGCTGTGTGATTGATAGACTTAAATCAGTCTTCGAACAGGGAGTTTAACTTTTTATGGTTTGGGGGCAGTATTTCGACGTCTGGATGAGAAGCGTGCCCCAAGTAAACTACCTGTTACTCAGGCCCGGAAGCTAGGATATGCATATAATGGGCAGATTTGAATAGAACACACTCTAAAGTTTCCAAAACTGTTAAAATTATGTCTGTGAGTATAACAGAACTGATATGGCAGGCGAAAACCTGAGGAAAATCCATCCAGGAAGTGTTTTTTAAAATTATTTTTATTATGACTATTTCTGTGTTTTGAATTTGGTGCTCTGCAATTTCACCGGATGTTGTCGAGGTGGGTTACTAGCAGAACACCTGCGCCGAGAGGTTAAACCTGGAGGTTCAGATTAAAAATCCTAAAGTCTTCAGACTAAGCTGTTTTGGCTCTGGGAGTGTATTGTCCACAGGTGAACATGTCATGGAAAGTCATAGAAAATGAGAGTGTAGAAAGACTTCCTAGTGAAGGAAGGAGAACATTTCCACCACGCCCGAACAGGGACTTGAACCCTGGACCCTCAGATTAAAAGTCTGATGCTCTACCGACTGAGCTATCCGGGCTCTGCAAATGCCTATTTTCATACACCTAACCTGCCGGGCAGAGGCACCTGCTTACGAGGGGGCATTGTCAGATGGTACATTTCCCCAGAGAACCAGGCCTCCATTCCAAATTATACAGTCAACGAAATCTGATCTAGGCATCCCCTCCAAAGATGCAATTTGTCCAAGACTTCGTGGCGCAACGGTAGCGCGTCTGACTCCAGATCAGAAGGTTGCATGTTCAAATCACGTCGTGGTCAGTATTTTTATGTGTGTAATCTCTGCTTTCTTTACTCAATGAATCAGCACTAGTACCAATGTGGCTTTACAGTACTAATCTCGCACGAAAACAAACAAACCAATGCTGCTTCACAATTGTCTCTCACAAAGCCTGGCACACTGCAAATTCCTAAATCAGATGATGCTGTGTGATTGATAGACTTAAATCAGTCTTCGAACAGGGAGTTTAACTTTTTATGGTTTGGGGGCAGTATTTCGACGTCTGGATGAGAAGCGTGCCCCAAGTAAACTACCTGTTACTCAGGCCCGGAAGCTAGGATATGCATATAATGGGCAGATTTGGATAGAACACACTCTAAAGTTTCCAAAACTGTTAAAATTATGTCTGTGAGTATAACAGAACTGATATGGCAGGCGAAAACCTGAGGAAAATCCATCCAGGAAGTGTTTTTTTAAATTATTTTTATTATGACTATTTCTGTGTTTTGAATTTGGTGCTCTGCAATTTCACCGGATGTTGTCGAGGTGGGTTACTAGCAGAACACCTGCGCCGAGAGGTTAAACCTGGAGGTTCAGATTAAAAATCCTAAAGTCTTCAGACTAAGCTGTTTTGGCTCTGGGAGTGTATTGTCCACAGGTGAACATGTCATGGAAAGTCATAGAAAATGAGAGTGTAGAAAGACTTCCTAGTGAAGGAAGGAGAACATTTCCACCACGCCCGAACAGGGACTTGAACCCTGGACCCTCAGATTAAAAGTCTGATGCTCTACCGACTGAGCTATCCGGGCTCTGCAAATGCCTATTTTCATACACCTAACCTGCCGGGCAGAGGCACCTGCTTACGAGGGGGCATTGTCAGATGGTACATTTCCCCAGAGAACCAGGCCTCCATTCCAAATTATACAGTCAACGAAATCTGATCTAGGCATCCCCTCCAAAGATGCAATTTGTCCAAGACTTCGTGGCGCAACGGTAGCGCGTCTGACTCCAGATCAGAAGGTTGCATGTTCAAATCACGTCGTGGTCAGTATTTTTATGTGTGTAATCTCTGCTTTCTTTACTCAATGAATCAGCACTAGTACCAATGTGGCTTTACAGTACTAATCTCGCACGAAAACAAACAAACCAATGCTGCTTCACAATTGTCTCTCACAAAGCCTGGCACACTGCAAATTCCTAAATCAGATGATGCTGTGTGATTGATAGACTTAAATCAGTCTTCGAACAGGGAGTTTAACTTTTTATGGTTTGGGGGCAGTATTTCGACGTCTGGATGAGAAGCGTGCCCCAAGTAAACTACCTGTTACTCAGGCCCGGAAGCTAGGATATGCATATAATGGGCAGATTTGGATAGAACACACTCTAAAGTTTCCAAAACTGTTAAAAT
>NC_092115.1:10020712-10041995 GCF_045679555.1 Salvelinus alpinus | reverse complement strand
TATCTTCCATGACAAACATTTCAAGTAAGCTCTTCAACAGCGATATTCAGGTAATTTTAGAGGTAAAATGGACAGAACGAGATAGCGGACTGGTTAAGGCGTTGAAGGTAACAGAAGAAGCTGTATTGGCCGAGAGTTTAAGGCGTTGGATTCGAAAACCAATGGGGTTTCCCCGTGCAGGTTCGAACCCTGCTCACAGCGCTTTGACAAAGCTGTCTTTATTTGCCACATGTCATTGGGGACGTCATATAGAAAATGTCCTTAAACCGTGGACTTGTCCTTTGATTCAAGTGCTCAGAATATGTGTTCCTTGACAAACAGTTCAAATAGGCTCTTCAGTAGATAGTCTCGTCTTTACAGAAGTAAAGTGGACAGAATGAGATGTCCGACTGGTTAAGGCCTGGAATTTTACATAGCAAGCTGCGATGGCCGAGTGGTTAAGGCGTTGGACTTGAAATCCAATGGGGTCTTCCCGCGCAGGTTCAAACCCTGCTCGCAGCGCTATGGCAAACCTGTCTATATTTTTTACATACACTTAGTGACTTGATATGGATAATGTCCTTAATACATGGAATTGTTCAGTGATTCAGGTGCTCAGAATATATTTGCCTTGACAAACAGTTAAAATAGGCTCTTCAGTACAGATACTGTTGTTTCTGTTAGAATTATGTTGGAAATACTGAGAGCCAGGTGGTTAAGTCCTCAGACTTGAAACCCAATTGGGTCTCCCTGCTCTTTTTCAAAATCTTTTTCTCAGTGAATAGTCCACTTGTACTTTCTCTGGACATAGTTTTTTGACTTGCACATTAAACTTCCAAACTTCACAGCTTGCGAAATAAGATCAATATGTCGTGCCATCAAGTTGACCATTTTACACCAATGATGTCTGTTTCCAAATCCCAATCCCTTTACTTGCATTCCAACAGCTGCAATGGCCGAGTTCTTCCGACGTTGGACCTGAATTTCAATGAGGTCTCCCCACCCATGTTCTTATCTTGCTCGAAGCGTATAGCCCACTTCTGCTTTCTCCTCATCACTTTCCTTAGATTCCTACTGCTGCGATGGCCAAGTGGTTTCAGCATTGGAATTGACATCAAATGTGTTCTCCCTGTACAGTTTTCAACTCTGCTTACAGGGTGATGATAAAGTAGACCTTTAATAATTGGATCTATCTCTACTGAATTTAAATTTCCTTATTTTATGGGCTCGCCCAACGATTGAAGTGCTCAGAAAATAGCTTATTTTACTTTGCTTGAAAATATTTAAATTAGGCAGTTGAATTTGGATACTTTTGTCCTTGTGTGATCTACCTAAGAAAGCTTTGATTGCCGAGTGGTTGAAGCGTTGGACTCGAAGTCCAATGGGTTCTCCCAGCGCAGGTTTGAACTCTTGACGATCCAGTCTTTATTTGTAACATATCATTGGGGACTTGATATGGATAATGCGTGGACATGTCCTTTGATTCAAGTGCTCAGAATTTATCTTCCATGACAAACATTTCAAGTAAGCTCTTCAACAGCGATATTCAGGTAATTTTAGAGGTAAAATGGACAGAACGAGATAGCGGACTGGTTAAGGCGTTGTAGGTAACAGAAGAAGCTGTGATGGCCGAGAGGTTAAGGCGTTGGATTCGAAATCAAATGGGGTTTCCCAGCGCAGGTTCGAACCCTGCTCACAGCGCTTTGACAAAGCTGTCTTTATTTGCAACATGTCATTGGGGACGTGATATGGATAATGTCCTGAAACCGTGGACTTGTCCTTTGATTCAAGTGCTCAGAATATGTGTTCCTTGACAAACAGTTCAAATAGGCTCTTCAGTATATAGTCTAGTCTTTACAGAAGTAAAGTGGACAGGATGAGATGGCCGACTGGAATTTTACAAAGCAAGCTGCGATGGCCGAGTGGTTAAGGCGTTGGACTTGAAATCCAATGGGGTCTCCCCGCACATGTTCGAACCCTGCTCGCAGCGCTATGGCAAACCTGTCTTTATTTTTAACATATACTTAGTGACTTGATATGGATAATGTCCTTAATACATGGAATTGTTCAGTGATTCAGGTGCTCAGAATATATTTGCCTTGACAAACAGTTAAAATAGGCTCTTCAGTATAGATAATGTTGTTTCTGTTAGAATTACGTTGGAAATACTGAGAGCCAGGTGGTTAAGTCCTCAGACTTGAAACCCAATTGGGTCTCCCTGCTCTTTTTCAAAATCTTATTCTCAGTGAATAGTCCACTTGTACTTTCTCTGGACATAGTTTTTTGACTTGCACATTAAACTTCCAAACTTCACAGCTTGCGAAATAAGATCAATATGTCGTGCCATCAAGTTGACCATTTTACACCAATGATGTCTGTTTCCAAATCCCAATCCCTTTACTTGCATTCCAACAGCTGCAATGGCCGAGTTCTTTCGACGTTGGACCTGAATTTCAATGGGGTCTCCCCACCCATGTTCTTACCTTGCTCGAAGCGTATAGCCCACTTCTGCTTTCTCCTCATCACTTCCCTTAGATTCCTACTGCTGCGATGGCCAAGTGGTTTCAGCATTGGAATTGACATCAAATGTGTTCTCCCTGTACAGTTTCCAACTCTGCTTACAGGGTGATGATAAAGTAGACCTTTAATAATTGGATCTATCTCTTCTGAATGTAAATTTCCTTATTTTATGGGCTCGTCCAACGATTGAAGTGCTCAGAAAATAGCTTATTTTACTTTGCTTGAAAATATTTCAATTAGGCAGTTGAATTTGGATACTTTTGTCCTTGTGTGATCTACCTAAGAAAGCTTTGATTGCCGAGTGGTTGAAGCGTTGGACTCGAAATCCAATGGGTTCTCCCAGCGCAGGTTTGAAGTCTTGACGATCCAGTCTTTATTTGTAACATATCATTGGGGACTTGATATGGATAATGCGTGGACATGTCCTTTGATTCAAGTGCTCAGAATTTATCTTCCATGACAAACATTTCAAGTAAGCTCTTCAACAGCGATATTCAGGTAACTTTAGAGGTAAAATGGACAGAACGAGATAGCGGACTGGTTAAGGCGTTGTAGGTAACAGAAGAAGCTGTGATGGCTGAGAGGTTAAGGCGTTGGATTCGAAATCCAATGGGGTTTCCCCGCGCAGGTTCGAACCCTGCTCACAGCGCTATGACAAAACTGTCTTTATTTGCAACATGTCAATGGGGACGTGATATGGATAATGTCCTGAAACCGTTGACTTGTCCTTTGATTCAAGTGCTCAGAATATGTGTTCCTTGACAAACAGTTCAAATAGGCTCTTCAGTATAGATAATGTTGTTTCTGTTAGAATTACGTTGGAAATACTGAGAGCCAGGTGGTTAAGTCCTCAGACTTGAAACCCAATTGGGTCTCCCTGCTCTTTTTCAAAATCTTATTCTCAGTGAATAGTCCACTTGTACTTTCTCTGGACATAGTTTTTTGACTTGCACATTAAACTTCCAAACTTCACAGCTTTGGAAAGGACCGAGGTTACTTGGCGAAATAAGATCAATATGTCGTGCCATCAAGTTGATCATTTTACACCAATGATGTCTGTTTCCAAATCCCAATCCCTTTACTTGCATTCCAACAGCATTCAATGGCCGAGTACTTTCGACGTTGGACCTGAATTTCAATGGGGTCTCCCCACCCATGTTCTTACCTTGCTCGAAGCGTATAGCCCACTTCTGCTTTCTCCTCATCACTTTCCTTAGATTCCTACTGCTGCGATGGCCAAGTGGTTTCAGCATTGGAATTGACATCAAATGTGTTCTCCCTGTACAGTTTTCAACTCTGCTTACAGGGTGATGATTAAGTAGACCTTTAATAATTGGATCTATCTCTTCTGAATGTAAATTTCCTTATTTTATGGGCTCGTCCAACGATTGAAGTGCTCAGAAAATAGCTTATTTTACTTTGCTTGAAAATATTTCAATTAGGCAGTTGAATTTGGATACTTTTGTCGTTGTGTGATCTACCTAAGAAAGCTTTGATTGCCGAGTGGTTGAAGCGTTGGACTCGAAATCCAATGGGTTCTCCCAGCGCAGGTTTGAACTCTTGACGATCCAGTCTCTATTTGTAACATATCATTGGGGACTTGATATGGATAATGCGTGGACATGTCCTTTGATTCAAGTGCTCAGAATTTATCTTCCATGACAAACATTTCAAGTAAGCTCTTCAACAGCGATATTCAGGTAATTTTAGAGGTAAAATGGACAGAACGAGATAGCGGACTGGTTAAGGCGTTGTAGGTAACAGAAGAAGCTGTGATGGCCGAGAGGTTAAGGCTTTGGATTCGAAATCCAATGGGGTTTCCCCGCGCATGTTCGAACCCTGCTGACAGCGCTTTGACAAAGCTGTCTCTATTTGCAACATGTCATTGGGGACCTGATATGGATAATGTCCTTAAACCGTGTACTTGTCCTTTGATTCAAGTGCTCAGAATATGTGTTCCTTGACAAACAGTTCAAATAGGCTCTTCAGTAGATAGTCTAGTCTATACAGATGTAAAGTGGACATAATGAGATGGCCGACTGGTTAAGGCCTGGAATTTTACATTGCAAGCTGCGATGGCTGAGTGGTTAAGGCGTTGGACTTGAAATCCAATGGGGTCTCCCCGCGCAGGTTCGATCCCTGCTCGCAGGGCTATGGCAAACCTGTCTATATTTTTATCTCACAGCGCTTTGACAAAGCTGTCTTTATTTGCAACATGTCATTGGGGACGTGATATGGATAATGTCCTGAAACCGTGGACTTGTCCTTTGATTCAAGTGCTCAGAATATGTGTTCCTTGACAAACAGTTCAAATAGGCTCTTCAGTAGATAGTCTAGTCTTTACAGAAGTAAAGTGGACAGGATGAGATGGCCGACTGGAAGTTTACATAGCAAGCTGCGATGGCCGAGTGGTTAAGGCGTTGGACTTGAAATCCAATGGGGTCTCCCCGCGCAGGTTCGAACCCTGCTCGCAGCGCTATGGCAAACCTGTCTTTATTTTTAACATATACTTAGTGACTTGATATGGATAATGTCCTTAATACATGGAATTGTTCAGTGTTGAGGTGCTCAGAATATATTTGCCTTGACAAACAGTTGAAATAGGCTCTTCAGTATAGATAATGTTGTTTCTGTTAGAATTACGTTGGAAATACTGAGAGCCAGGTGGTTAAGTCCTCAGACTTGAAACCCAATTGGGTCTCCCTGCTCTTTTTCAAAATCTTATTCTCAGTGAATAGTCCACTTGTACTTTCTCTGGACATAGTTTTTTGACTTGCACATTAAACTTCCAAACTTCACAGCTTGCGAAAAAAGATCAATATGTCGTGCCATCAAGTTGACCATTTTACACCAATGATGTCTGTTTCCAAATCCCAATCCCTTTACTTGCATTCCAACAGCTGCAATGGCCGAGTACTTTCGACGTTGGACCTGAATTTCAATGGGGTCTCCCCACCCATGTTCTTACCTTGCTCGAAGCGTATAGCCCACTTCTGCTTTCTCCTCATCACTTCCCTTAGATTCCTACTGCTGCGATGGCCAAGTGGTTTCAGCATTGGAATTGACATCAAATGTGTTCTCCCTGTACAGTTTCCAACTCTGCTTACAGGGTGATAATAAAGTAGACCTTTAATAATTGGATCTATCTCTTCTGAATGTAAATGTCCTTATTTTATGGGCTCGTCCAACAATTGAAGTGCTCAGAAAATAGCTTATTTTACTTTGCTTGAAAATATTTCAATTAGGCAGTTGAATTTGGATACTTTTGTCCTTGTGTGATCTACCTAAGAAAGCTTTGATTGCCGAGTGGTTGAAGCATTGGACTCGAAATCCAATGGGTTCTCCCAGCGCAGGTTTGAAGTCTTGACGATCCAGTCTTTATTTGTAACATAGCATTGGGGACTTGATATGGATAATGCGTGGACATGTCCTTTGATTCAAGTGCTCAGAATTTATCTTCCATGACAAACATTTCAAGTAAGCTCTTCAACAGCGATATTCAGGTAACTTTAGAGGTAAAATGGACAGAACGAGATAGCGGACTGGTTAAGGCGTTGTAGGTAACAGAAGAAGCTGTGATGGCTGAGAGGTTAAGGCGTTGGATTCGAAATCCAATGGGGTTTCCCCGCGCAGGTTCGAACCCTGCTCACAGCGCTATGACAAAGCTGTCTTTATTTGCAACATGTCAATGGGGACGTGATATGGATAATGTCCTGAAACCGTTGACTTGTCCTTTGATTCAAGTGCTCAGAATATGTGTTCCTTGACAAACAGTTCAAATAGGCTCTTCAGTAGATAGTCTAGTCTTTACAGAAGTAAAGTGGACAGGATGAGATGGCCGACTGGAATTCTACATAGCAAGCTGCGATGGCCGAGTGGTTAAGGCGTTGGACTTGAAATCCAATGGGGTCTCCCCGCGCAGGTTTGAACCTTGCTCGCAGCGCTATGGCAAACCTGTCTTTATTTTTAACATATACTTAGTGACTTGATATGGATAATGTCCTTAATACATGGAATTGTTCAGTGATTCAGGTGCTCAGAATATATTTGCCTTGACAAACAGTTAAAATAGGCTCTTCAGTATAGATAATGTTGTTTCTGTTAGAATTACGTTGGAAATACTGAGAGCCAGGTGGTTAAGTCCTCAGACTTGAAACCCAATTGGGTCTCCCTGCTCTTTTTCAAAATCTTATTCTCAGTGAATAGTCCACTTGTACTTTCTCTGGACATAGTTTTTTGACTTGCACATTAAACTTCCAAACTTCACAGCTTGCGAAATAAGATCAATATGTCGTGCCATCAAGTTGACCATTGTACACCAATGATGTCTGTTTCCAAATCCCAATCCCTTTACTTGCATTCCAACAGCTGCAATGGCCGAGTTCTTTAGATGTTGGACCTGAATTTCAATGGGGTCTCCCCACCCATGTTCTTACCTTGCTCGAAGCGTATAGCCCACTTCTGCTTTCTCCTCATCACTTTCCTTAGATTTCTACTGCTGCGATGGCCAAGTGGTTTCAGCATTGGAATTGACATCAAATGTGTTCTCCCTGTACAGTTTTCAACTCTGCTTACAGGGTGATGATAAAGTAGACCTTTAATAATTGGATCTATCTCTTCTGAATTTAAATTTCCTTATTTTATGGACTCGTCCAACGATTGAAGTGCTCAGAAAATAGCTTATTTTACTTTGCTTGAAAATATTTCAATCAGGCAGTTGAATTTGGATACTTTTGTCCTTGTGTGATCTACCTAAGAAAGCTTTGATTGCCGAGTGGTTGAAGCGTTGGACTCGAAATCCAATGGGTTCTCCCAGCGCAGGTTTGAACTCTTGACGATCCAGTCTTTATTTGTAACATATCATTGGGGACTTGATATGGATAATGCGTGGACATGTCCTTTGATTCAAGTGCTCAGAATTTATCTTCCATGACAAACATTTCAAGTAAGCTCTTCAACAGCGATATTCAGGTAACTTTAGAGGTAAAATGGACAGAACGAGATAGCGGACTGGTTAAGGCGTTGTAGTTAACAGAAGAAGCTGTGATGGCCGAGAGGTTAAGGCGTTGGATTCGAAATCCAATGGGGTTTCCCTGCGCAGGTTCGAACCCTGCTCACAGCGCTTTGACAAAGCTGTCTTTATTTGCCACTGTCATTGGGGACGTCATATAGATAATGTCCTTAAACCGTGGACTTGTCCTTTGATTCAAGTGCTCAGAATATGTGTTCCTTGACAAACAGTTCAAATAGGCTCTTCAGTAGATAGTTTCGTCTTTACAGAAGTAAAGTTGACAGAATGAGATGGCCGACTGGAATTTTACATAGCAAGCCGCGATGTCCGAGTGGTTAAGGCGTTGGACTTGACATCCAATGGGGTCTTCCCGCGCAGGTTCGAACCCTGCTTGCAGCGCTAATGCAAACCTGTCTATATTTTTTACATATACTTAGTGACTTGATATGGATAATGTCCTTAATACATGGAATTGTTCAGTGATTCAGGTGCTCAGAATATATTTCCCTTGACAAACAGTTAAAATAGGCTCTTCAGTACAGATACTGTTGTTTCTGTTAGAATTATGTTGGAAATACTGAGAGCCAGGTGGTTAAGTCCTCAGACTTGAAACCCAATTGGGTCTCCCTGCTCTTTTTCAAAATCTTTTTCTCAGTGAATAGTCCACTTGTACTTTCTCTGGACATAGTTTTTTGACTTGCACATTAAACTTCCAAACTTCACAGCTTGCGAAAAAAGATCAATATGTCGTGCCATCAAGTTGACCATTTTACACCAATGATGTCTGTTTCCAAATCCCAATCCCTTTACTTGCATTCCAACAGCTGCAATGGCCGAGTACTTTCGACGTTGGACCTGAATTTCAATGGGGTCTCCCCACCCATGTTCTTACCTTGCTCGAAGCGTATAGCCCACTTCTGCTTTCTCCTCATCACTTCCCTTAGATTCCTACTGCTGCGATGGCCAAGTGGTTTCAGCATTGGAATTGACATCAAATGTGTTCTCCCTGTACAGTTTCCAACTCTGCTTACAGGGTGATGATAAAGTAGACCTTTAATAATTGGATCTATCTCTTCTGAATGTAAATTTCCTTATTTTATGGGCTCGTCCAACAATTGAAGTGCTCAGAAAATAGCTTATTTTACTTTGCTTGAAAATATTTCAATTAGGCAGTTGAATTTGGATACTTTTGTCCTTGTGTGATCTACCTAAGAAAGCTTTGATTGCCGAGTGGTTGAAGCGTTGGACTCGAAATCCAATGGGTTCTCCCAGCGCAGGTTTGAACTCTTGACGATCCAGTCTTTATTTGTAACATATCATTGGGGACTTGATATGGATAATGCGTGGACATGTCCTTTGAATCAAGTGCTCAGAATTTATCTTCCATGACAAACATTTCAGGTAAGCTCTTCAACAGCGATATTCAGGTCATTTTAGAGGTAAAATGGACAGAACGAGATAGCGGACTGGTTAAGGCTTTGTAGGTAACAGAAGAAGCTGTGATGGCCGAGAGGTTAAGGCGTTGGATTTGAAATCCAATGGGGTTTCCCCGCGCAGGTTCGAACCCTGCTCACAGCGCTATGGCAAACCTGTCTTTATTTTTAACATATACTTAGTGACTTGATATGGATAATGTCCTTAATACATGGAATTGTTCAGTGATTGAGGTGCTCAGAATATATTTGCCTTGACAAACAGTTGAAATAGGCTCTTCAGTATAGATAATGTTGTTTCTGTTAGAATTACGTTGGAAATACTGAGAGCCAGGTGGTTAAGTCCTCAGACTTGAAACCCAATTGGGTCTCCCTGCTCTTTTTCAAAATCTTATTCTCAGTGAATAGTCCACTTGTACTTTCTCTGGACATAGTTTTTTGACTTGCACATTAAACTTCCAAACTTCACAGCTTGCGAAAAAAGATCAATATGTCGTGCCATCAAGTTGACCATTTTACACCAATGATGTCTGTTTCCAAATCCCAATCCCTTTACTTGCATTCCAACAGCTGCAATGGCCGAGTTCTTTCGACGTTGGACCTGAATTTCAATGGGGTCTCCCCACCCATGTTCTTACCTTGCTCGAAGCGTATAGCCCACTTCTGCTTTCTCCTCATCACTTTCCTTAGATTCCTACTGCTGCGATGGCCAAGTGGTTTCAGCATTGGAATTGACATCAAATGTGTTCTCCCTGTACAGTTTCCAACTCTGCTTACAGGGTGATGATAAAGTAGACCTTTAATAATTGGATCTATCTCTTTTGAATTTAAATTTCCTTATCTTATGGGCTCGTCCAACGATTGAAGTGCTCAGAAAATAGCTTATTTTACTTTGCTTGAAAATATTTCAATTAGGCAGTTGAATTTGGATACTTTTGTCCTTGTGTGATCTACCTTAGAAAGCTTTGATTGCCGAGTGGTTGAAGCGTTGGACTCGAAATCGAATGGGTTCTCCCAGCGCAGGTTTGAACTCTTGACGATCCAGTCTTTATTTGTAACATATCATTGGGGACTTGATATGGATAATGCGTGGACATGTCCTTTGATTCAAGTGCTCAGAATTTATCTTCCATGACAAACATTTCAAGTAAGCTCTTCAACAGCGATATTCAGGTAATTTTAGAGGTAAAATGGACAGAACGAGATAGCGGACTGGTTAAGGCGTTGTAGGTAACAGAAGAAGCTGTGATGGCCGAGAGGTTAAGGCGTTGGATTTGAAATCCAATGGGGTTTCCCCGCGCAGTTTCGAACCCTGCTCACAGCGCTTTGACAAAGCTCTCTTTATTTGCAACATGTCATTGGGGACGTGATATGGATAATGTCCTGAAACCGTGGACTTGTCCTTTGATTCAAGTGCTCAGAATATGTGTTCCTTGACAAACAGTTCAAATAGGCTCTTCAGTAGATAGTCTAGTCTTTACAGAAGTAAAGTGGACAGGATGAGATGGCCGACTGGAATTTTACATAGCAAGCTGTGATGGCCGAGTGGTTAAGGCGTTGGACTTGAAATCCAATGGGGTCTCCCCGCGCAGGTTCGAACCCTGCTCGCAGCGCTATGGCAAACCTGTCTTTATTTTTAACATATACTTAGTGACTTGATATGGATAATGTCCTTAATACATGGAATTGTTCAGTGATTGAGGTGCTCAGAATATATTTGCCTTGACAAACAGTTGAAATAGGCTCTTCAGTATAGATAATGTTGTTTCTGTTAGAATTACGTTGGAAATACTGAGAGCCAGGTGGTTAAGTCCTCAGACTTGAAACCCAATTGGGTCTCCCTGCTCTTTTTCAAAATCTTATTCTCAGTGAATAGTCCACTTGTACTTTCTCTGGACATAGTTTTTTGACTTGCACATTAAACTTCCAAACTTCACAGCTTGCGAAAAAAGATCAATATGTCGTGCCATCAAGTTGACCATTTTACACCAATGATGTCTGTTTCCAAATCCCAATCCCTTTACTTGCATTCCAACAGCTGCAATGGCCGAGTTCTTTCGACGTTGGACCTGAATTTCAATGGGGTCTCCCCACCCATGTTCTTACCTTGCTCGAAGCGTATAGCCCACTTCTGCTTTCTCCTCATCACTTTCCTTAGATTCCTACTGCTGCGATGGCCAAGTGGTTTCAGCATTGGAATTGACATCAAATGTGTTCTCCCTGTACAGTTTCCAACTCTGCTTACAGGGTGATGATAAAGTAGACCTTTAATAATTGGATCTATCTCTTTTGAATTTAAATTTCCTTATCTTATGGGCTCGTCCAACGATTGAAGTGCTCAGAAAATAGCTTATTTTACTTTGCTTGAAAATATTTCAATTAGGCAGTTGAATTTGGATACTTTTGTCCTTGTGTGATCTACCTTAGAAAGCTTTGATTGCCGAGTGGTTGAAGCGTTGGACTCGAAATCGAATGGGTTCTCCCAGCGCAGGTTTGAACTCTTGACGATCCAGTCTTTATTTGTAACATATCATTGGGGACTTGATATGGATAATGCGTGGACATGTCCTTTGATTCAAGTGCTCAGAATTTATCTTCCATGACAAACATTTCAAGTAAGCTCTTCAACAGCGATATTCAGGTAATTTTAGAGGTAAAATGGACAGAACGAGATAGCTGACTGGTTAAGGCGTTGTAGGTAACAGAAGAAGCTTTTATGGCCGAGAGGTTAAGGCGTTGGATTCGAAAACCAATGGGGTTTCCCCGCGCAGGTTCGAACCCTGCTCACAGCGCTTTGACAAAGCTGTCTTTATTTGCAACATGTCATTGGGGACGTGATATGGATAATGTCCTGAAACCGTGGACTTGTCCTTTGATTCAAGTGCTCAGAATATGTGTTCCTTGACAAACAGTTCAAATAGGCTCTTCAGTAGATAGTCTAGTCTTTACAGAAGTAAAGTGGACAGGATGAGATGGCCGACTGGAATTTTACATAGCAAGCTGCGATGGCCGAGTGGTTAAGGCGTTGGACTTGAAATCCAATGGGGTCTCCCCGCGCAGGTTCGAACCCTGCTCGCAGCGCTATGGCAAACCTGTCTTTATTTTTAACATATACTTAGTGACTTGATATGGATAATGTCCTTAATACATGGAATTGTTCAGTGATTCAGGTGCTCAGAATATATTTGCCTTGACAAACAGTTAAAATAGGCTCTTCAGTATAGATAATGTTGTTTCTGTTAGAATTACGTTGGAAATACTGAGAGCCAGGTGGTTAAGTCCTCAGACTTGAAACCCAATTGGGTCTCCCTGCTCTTTTTCAAAATCTTATTCTCAGTGAATAGTCCACTTGTACTTTCTCTGGACATAGTTTTTTGACTTGCACATTAAACTTCCAAACTTCACAGCTTGCGAAAAAAGATCAATATGTCGTGCCATCAAGTTGACCATTTTACACCAATGATGTCTGTTTCCAAATCCCAATCCCTTTACTTGCATTCCAACAGCTGCAATGGCCGAGTTCTTTCGACGTTGGACCTGAATTTCAATGGGGTCTCCCCACCCATGTTCTTACCTTGCTCGAAGCGTATAGCCCACTTCTGCTTTCTCCTCATCACTTTCCTTAGATTCCTACTGCTGCGATGGCCAAGTGGTTTCAGCATTGGAATTGACATCAAATGTGTTCTCCCTGTACAGTTTCCAACTCTGCTTACAGGGTGATGATAAAGTAGACCTTTAATAATTGGATCTATCTCTTCTGAATGTAAATTTCCTTATTTTATGGGCTCGTCCAACGATTGAAGTGCTCAGAAAATAGCTTATTTTACTTTGCTTGAAAATATTTCAATTAGGCAGTTGAATTTGGATACTTTTGTCCTTGTGTGATCTACCTAAGAAAGCTTTGATTGCCGAGTGGTTGAAGCGTTGGACTCGAAATCCAATGGGTTCTCCCAGCGCAGGTTTGAACTCTTGACGATCCAGTCTTTATTTGTAACATATCATTGGGGACTTGATATGGATAATGCGTGGACATGTCCTTTGATTCAAGTGCTCAGAATTTATCTTCCATGACAAACATTTCAAGTAAGCTCTTCAACAGCGATATTCAGGTAATTTTAGAGGTAAAATGGACAGAACGAGATAGCGGACTGGTTAAGGCGTTGTAGGTAACAGAAGAAGCTTTTATGGCCGAGAGGTTAAGGCGTTGGATTCGAAAACCAATGGGGTTTCCCCGCGCAGGTTCGAACCCTGCTCACAGCGCTTTGACAAAGCTGTCTTTATTTGCAACATGTCATTGGGGACGTGATATGGATAATGTCCTGAAACCGTGGACTTGTCCTTTGATTCAAGTGCTCAGAATATGTGTTCCTTGACAAACAGTTCAAATAGGCTCTTCAGTAGATAGTCTAGTCTTTACAGAAGTAAAGTGGACAGGATGAGATGGCCGACTGGAATTTTACATAGCAAGCTGCGATGGCCGAGTGGTTAAGGCGTTGGACTTGAAATCCAATGGGGTCTCCCCGCGCAGGTTCGAACCCTGCTCGCAGCGCTATGGCAAACCTGTCTTTATTTTTAACATATACTTAGTGACTTGATATGGATAATGTCCTTAATACATGGAATTGTTCAGTGATTGAGGTGCTCAGAATATATTTGCCTTGACAAACAGTTAAAATAGGCTCTTCAGTATAGATAATGTTGTTTCTGTTAGAATTACGTTGGAAATACTGAGAGCCAGGTGGTTAAGTCCTCAGACTTGAAACCCAATTGGGTCTCCCTGCTCTTTTTCAAAATCTTATTCTCAGTGAATAGTCCACTTGTACTTTCTCTGGACATAGTTTTTTGACTTGCACATTAAACTTCCAAACTTCACAGCTTGCGAAAAAAGATCAATATGTCGTGCCATCAAGTTGACCATTTTACACCAATGATGTCTGTTTCCAAATCCCAATCCCTTTACTTGCATTCCAACAGCTGCAATGGCCGAGTACTTTCGACGTTGGACCTGAATTTCAATGGGGTCTCCCCACCCATGTTCTTACCTTGCTCGAAGCGTATAGCCCACTTCTGCTTTCTCCTCATCACTTTCCTTAGATTCCTACTGCTGCGATGGCCAAGTGGTTTCAGCATTGGAATTGACATCAAATGTGTTCTCCCTGTACAGTTTCCAACTCTGCTTACAGGGTGATGATAAAGTAGACCTTTAATAATTGGATCTATCTCTTCTGAATTTAAATTTCCTTATTTTATGGGCTCGTCCAACGATTGAAGTGCTCAGAAAATAGCTTATTTTACTTTGCTTGAAAATATTTCAATTAGGCAGTTGAATTTGGATACTTTTGTCCTTGTGTGATCTACCTAAGAAAGCTTTGATTGCCGAGTGGTTGAAGCGTTGGACTCGAAATCCAATGGGTTCTCCCAGCGCAGGTTTGAACTCTTGACGATCCAGTCTTTATTTGTAACATATCATTGGGGACTTGATATGGATAATGCGTGGACATGTCCTTTGATTCAAGTGCTCAGAATTTATCTTCCATGACAAACATTTCAAGTAAGCTCTTCAACAGCGATATTCAGGTAATTTTAGAGGTAAAATGGACAGAACGAGATAGCTGACTGGTTAAGGCGTTGTAGGTAACAGAAGAAGCTGTTATGGCCGAGAGGTTAAGGCGTTGGATTCGAAAACCAATGGGGTTTCCCCGCGCAGGTTCGAACCCTGCTCACAGCGCTTTGACAAAGCTGTCTTTATTTGCAACATGTCATTGGGGACGTGATATGGATAATGTCCTGAAACCGTGGACTTGTCCTTTGATTCAAGTGCTCAGAATATGTGTTCCTTGACAAACAGTTCAAATAGGCTCTTCAGTAGATAGTCTAGTCTTTACAGAAGTAAAGTGGACAGGATGAGATGGCCGACTGGAATTTTACATAGCAAGCTGCGATGGCCGAGTGGTTAAGGCGTTGGACTTGAAATCCAATGGGGTCTCCCCGCGCAGGTTCGAACCCTGCTCGCAGCGCTATGGCAAACCTGTCTTTATTTTTAACATATACTTAGTGACTTGATATGGATAATGTCCTTAATACATGGAATTGTTCAGTGATTCAGGTGCTCAGAATATATTTGCCTTGACAAACAGTTGAAATAGGCTCTTCAGTATAGATAATGTTGTTTCTGTTAGAATTACGTTGGAAATACTGAGAGCCAGGTGGTTAAGTCCTCAGACTTGAAACCCAATTGGGTCTCCCTGCTCTTTTTCAAAATCTTATTCTCAGTGAATAGTCCACTTGTACTTTCTCTGGACATAGTTTTTTGACTTGCACATTAAACTTCCAAACTTCACAGCTTGCGAAAAAAGATCAATATGTCGTGCCATCAAGTTGACCATTTTACACCAATGATGTCTGTTTCCAAATCCCAATCCCTTTACTTGCATTCCAACAGCTGCAATGGCCGAGTACTTTCGACGTTGGACCTGAATTTCAATGGGGTCTCCCCACCCATGTTCTTACCTTGCTCGAAGCGTATAGCCCACTTCTGCTTTCTCCTCATCACTTTCCTTAGATTCCTACTGCTGCGATGGCCAAGTGGTTTCAGCATTGGAATTGACATCAAATGTGTTCTCCCTGTACAGTTTCCAACTCTGCTTACAGGGTGATGATAAAGTAGACCTTTAATAATTGGATCTATCTCTTCTGAATTTAAATTTCCTTATTTTATGGGCTCGTCCAACGATTGAAGTGCTCAGAAAATAGCTTATTTTACTTTGCTTGAAAATATTTCAATTAGGCAGTTGAATTTGGATACTTTTGTCCTTGTGTGATCTACCTAAGAAAGCTTTGATTGCCGAGTGGTTGAAGCGTTGGACTCGAAATCCAATGGGTTCTCCCAGCGCAGGTTTGAACTCTTGACGATCCAGTCTTTATTTGTAACATATCATTGGGGACTTGATATGGATAATGCGTGGACATGTCCTTTGATTCAAGTGCTCAGAATTTATCTTCCATGACAAACATTTCAAGTAAGCTCTTCAACAGCGATATTCAGGTAATTTTAGAGGTAAAATGGACAGAACGAGATAGCGGACTGGTTAAGGCGTTGTAGGTAACAGAAGAAGCTGTGATGGCCGAGAGGTTAAGGCGTTGGATTCGAAAACCAATGGGGTTTCCCCGCGCAGGTTCGAACCCTGCTCACAGCGCTTTGACAAAGCTGTCTTTATTTGCAACATGTCATTGGGGACGTGATATGGATAATGTCCTGAAACCGTGGACTTGTCCTTTGATTCAAGTGCTCAGAATATGTGTTCCTTGACAAACAGTTCAAATAGGCTCTTCAGTAGATAGTCTAGTCTTTACAGAAGTAAAGTGGACAGGATGAGATGGCCGACTGGAATTTTACATAGCAAGCTGCGATGGCCGAGTGGTTAAGGCGTTGGACTTGAAATCCAATGGGGTCTCCCCGCGCAGGTTCGAACCCTGCTCGCAGCGCTATGGCAAACCTGTCTTTATTTTTAACATATACTTAGTGACTTGATATGGATAATGTCCTTAATACATGGAATTGTTCAGTGATTGAGGTGCTCAGAATATATTTGCCTTGACAAACAGTTGAAATAGGCTCTTCAGTATAGATAATGTTGTTTCTGTTAGAATTACGTTGGAAATACTGAGAGCCAGGTGGTTAAGTCCTCAGACTTGAAACCCAATTGGGTCTCCCTGCTCTTTTTCAAAATCTTATTCTCAGTGAATAGTCCACTTGTACTTTCTCTGGACATAGTTTTTTGACTTGCACATTAAACTTCCAAACTTCACAGCTTGCGAAAAAAGATCAATATGTCGTGCCATCAAGTTGACCATTTTACACCAATGATGTCTGTTTCCAAATCCCAATCCCTTTACTTGCATTCCAACAGCTGCAATGGCCGAGTACTTTCGACGTTGGACCTGAATTTCAATGGGGTCTCCCCACCCATGTTCTTACCTTGCTCGAAGCGTATAGCCCACTTCTGCTTTCTCCTCATCACTTTCCTTAGATTCCTACTGCTGCGATGGCCAAGTGGTTTCAGCATTGGAATTGACATCAAATGTGTTCTCCCTGTACAGTTTCCAACTCTGCTTACAGGGTGATGATAAAGTAGACCTTTAATAATTGGATCTATCTCTTTTGAATTTAAATTTCCTTATCTTATGGGCTCGTCCAACGATTGAAGTGCTCAGAAAATAGCTTATTTTACTTTGCTTGAAAATATTTCAATTAGGCAGTTGAATTTGGATACTTTTGTCCTTGTGTGATCTACCTTAGAAAGCTTTGATTGCCGAGTGGTTGAAGCGTTGGACTCGAAATCGAATGGGTTCTCCCAGCGCAGGTTTGAACTCTTGACGATCCAGTCTTTATTTGTAACATATCATTGGGGACTTGATATGGATAATGCGTGGACATGTCCTTTGATTCAAGTGCTCAGAATTTATCTTCCATGACAAACATTTCAAGTAAGCTCTTCAACAGCGATATTCAGGTAATTTTAGAGGTAAAATGGACAGAACGAGATAGCTGACTGGTTAAGGCGTTGTAGGTAACAGAATAAGCTTTTATGGCCGAGAGGTTAAGGCGTTGGATTCGAAAACCAATGGGGTTTCCCCGCGCAGGTTCGAACCCTGCTCACAGCGCTTTGACAAAGCTGTCTTTATTTGCAACATGTCATTGGGGACGTGATATGGATAATGTCCTGAAACCGTGGACTTGTCCTTTGATTCAAGTGCTCAGAATATGTGTTCCTTGACAAACAGTTCAAATAGGCTCTTCAGTAGATAGTCTAGTCTTTACAGAAGTAAAGTGGACAGGATGAGATGGCCGACTGGAATTTTACATAGCAAGCTGCGATGGCCGAGTGGTTAAGGCGTTGGACTTGAAATCCAATGGGGTCTCCCCGCGCAGGTTCGAACCCTGCTCGCAGCGCTATGGCAAACCTGTCTTTATTTTTAACATATACTTAGTGACTTGATATGGATAATGTCCTTAATACATGGAATTGTTCAGTGATTGAGGTGCTCAGAATATATTTGCCTTGACAAACAGTTGAAATAGGCTCTTCAGTATAGATAATGTTGTTTCTGTTAGAATTACGTTGGAAATACTGAGAGCCAGGTGGTTAAGTCCTCAGACTTGAAACCCAATTGGGTCTCCCTGCTCTTTTTCAAAATCTTATTCTCAGTGAATAGTCCACTTGTACTTTCTCTGGACATAGTTTTTTGACTTGCACATTAAACTTCCAAACTTCACAGCTTGCGAAAAAAGATCAATATGTCGTGCCATCAAGTTGACCATTTTACACCAATGATGTCTGTTTCCAAATCCCAATCCCTTTACTTGCATTCCAACAGCTGCAATGGCCGAGTACTTTCGACGTTGGACCTGAATTTCAATGGGGTCTCCCCACCCATGTTCTTACCTTGCTCGAAGCGTATAGCCCACTTCTGCTTTCTCCTCATCACTTTCCTTAGATTCCTACTGCTGCGATGGCCAAGTGGTTTCAGCATTGGAATTGACATCAAATGTGTTCTCCCTGTACAGTTTCCAACTCTGCTTACAGGGTGATGATAAAGTAGACCTTTAATAATTGGATCTATCTCTTTTGAATTTAAATTTCCTTATCTTATGGGCTCGTCCAACGATTGAAGTGCTCAGAAAATAGCTTATTTTACTTTGCTTGAAAATATTTCAATTAGGCAGTTGAATTTGGATACTTTTGTCCTTGTGTGATCTACCTTAGAAAGCTTTGATTGCCGAGTGGTTGAAGCGTTGGACTCGAAATCGAATGGGTTCTCCCAGCGCAGGTTTGAACTCTTGACGATCCAGTCTTTATTTGTAACATATCATTGGGGACTTGATATGGATAATGCGTGGACATGTCCTTTGATTCAAGTGCTCAGAATTTATCTTCCATGACAAACATTTCAAGTAAGCTCTTCAACAGCGATATTCAGGTAATTTTAGAGGTAAAATGGACAGAACGAGATAGCTGACTGGTTAAGGCGTTGTAGGTAACAGAATAAGCTTTTATGGCCGAGAGGTTAAGGCGTTGGATTCGAAAACCAATGGGGTTTCCCCGCGCAGGTTCGAACCCTGCTCACAGCGCTTTGACAAAGCTGTCTTTATTTGCAACATGTCATTGGGGACGTGATATGGATAATGTCCTGAAACCGTGGACTTGTCCTTTGATTCAAGTGCTCAGAATATGTGTTCCTTGACAAACAGTTCAAATAGGCTCTTCAGTAGATAGTCTAGTCTTTACAGAAGTAAAGTGGACAGGATGAGATGGCCGACTGGAATTTTACATAGCAAGCTGCGATGGCCGAGTGGTTAAGGCGTTGGACTTGAAATCCAATGGGGTCTCCCCGCGCAGGTTCGAACCCTGCTCGCAGCGCTATGGCAAACCTGTCTTTATTTTTAACATATACTTAGTGACTTGATATGGTAATGTCCTTAATACATGGAATTGTTCAGTGATTGAGGTGCTCAGAATATATTTGCCTTGACAAACAGTTAAAATAGGCTCTTCAGTACAGATACTGTTGTTTCTGTTAGAATTACATTGGAAATACTGAGAGCCAGGTGGTTAAGTCCTCAGACTTGAAACCCAATTGGGTCTCCCTGCTCTTTTTCAAAATCTTATTCTCAGTGAATAGTCCACTTGTACTTTCTCTGGACATAGTTTTTTGACTTGCACATTAAACTTCCAAACTTCACAGCTTGCGAAAAAATATCAATATGTCGTGCCATCAAGTTGACCATTTTACACCAATGATGTCTGTTTCCAAATCCCAATCCCTTTACTTGCATTCCAACAGCTGCAATGGCCGAGTTCTTTCGACGTTGGACCTGAATTTCAATGGGGTCTCCCCACCCAAGTTCTTACCTTGCTCGAAGCGTATAGCCCACTTCTGCTTTCTCCTCATCACTTCCCTTAGATTCCTACTGCTGCGATGACCAAGTGGTTTCAGCATTGGAATTGACATCAAATGTGTTCTCCCTGTACAGTTTTCAACTCTGCTTACAGGGTGATGATAAAGTAGACCTTTAATAATTGGATCTATCTCTTTTGAATTTAAATTTCCTTATCTTATGGGCTCGTCCAACGATTGAAGTGCTCAGAAAATAGCTTATTTTACTTTGCTTGAAAATATTTCAATTAGGCAGTTGAATTTGGATACTTTTGTCCTTGTGTGATCTACCTTAGAAAGCTTTGATTGCCGAGTGGTTGAAGCGTTGGACTCGAAATCGAATGGGTTCTCCCAGCGCAGGTTTGAACTCTTGACGATCCAGTCTTTATTTGTAACATATCATTGGGGACTTGATATGGATAATGCGTGGACATGTCCTTTGATTCAAGTGCTCAGAATTTATCTTCCATGACAAACATTTCAAGTAAGCTCTTCAACAGCGATATTCAGGTAATTTTAGAGGTAAAATGGACAGAACGAGATAGCGGACTGGTTAAGGCGTTGTAGGTAACAGAAGAAGCTGTGATGGCCGAGAGGTTAAGGCGTTGGATTTGAAATCAAATGGGGTTTCCCCGCGCAGGTTCGAACCCTGCTCGCAGCGCAATGGCAAACCTGTCTTCATTTTTAACATACACTTAGTGACTTGATATGGTAATGTCCTTAATACATGGAATTGTTCAGTGATTCAGGTGCTCAGAATATATTTGCCTTGACAAACAGTTAAAATAGGCTCTTCAGTACAGATACTGTTGTTTCTGTTAGAATTACATTGGAAATACTGAGAGCCAGGTGGTTAAGTCCTCAGACTTGAAACCCAATTGGGTCTCCCTGCTCTTTTTCAAAATCTTATTCTCAGTGAATAGTCCACTTGTACTTTCTCTGGACATAGTTTTTTGACTTGCACATTAAACTTCCAAACTTCACAGCTTGCGAAAAAAGATCAATATGTCGTGCCATCAAGTTGACCATTTTACACCAATGATGTCTGTTTCCAAATCCCAATCCCTTTACTTGCATTCCAACAGCTGCAATGGCCGAGTTCTTTCGACGTTGGACCTGAATTTCAATGGGGTCTCCCCACCCATGTTCTTACCTTGCTCGAAGCGTATAGCCCACTTCTGCTTTCTCCTCATCACTTCCCTTAGATTCCTACTGCTGCGATGACCAAGTGGTTTCAGCATTGGAATTGACATCAAATGTGTTCTCCCTGTACAGTTTTCAACTCTGCTTACAGGGTGATGATAAAGTAGACCTTTAATAATTGGATCTATCTCTTTTGAATTTAAATTTCCTTATCTTATGGGCTCGTCCAACGATTGAAGTGCTCAGAAAATAGCTTATT
>NC_092115.1:9648595-9690612 GCF_045679555.1 Salvelinus alpinus | reverse complement strand
TGGTACAGTAGGTGCTGCTGTTTGACGGGGCTGGCAGTGGCGGTGTGCTCCTGACTGCAGCGTGGAAGGGGCCTGAATCCTCTGGTGAAGGGTCACTCTCGCCATGGAGGACATCCTATTGTTGTACCTGTGTGATAATTGTAATTGTTTTCAGTAACACTGTGTCAAGATCAACTTGTTGACCTCGAACAGTTGCAGCGTTGTGTGGATCTTCAGGTTTGGGCTGCTCAGCACCATGTTCCCACGCACAGTCTTGCCAGCAGGGTGTTTGTGGCACAACTCAATGAAAATGGCCTCTACTGTCCTGCTGGTGTTGGGCCACTGAGCAGGTCCAGAGCCTTGGCCAAGCAGGGAGCTGAAATTAGATGAAAAAAGGAAACATCACGTTAATGAGAAATACACTCATGGCTTTGTGTGAAGTGAGTTAGTGCAATGTTCAGCACGTACCATTTCATACTCTCTTCCCCCTTCACGGTTGAGGTCTTTGAATTTTTGAAGTGCCCCTGCAGGACTCGGTTCCGGGAACCTCTCGGGGTAGGAGACAGCCGCCTTGTCTATCTCTGGAAGATTTTCCCAGAGAGCCATGATCTCCTATGTGACTATTGGAGATACATGGCCCCTCCAGCAGCCTCACCAGACTCTTGTCCAGGTATTCACCAACCCCATCAATTCCTATTATGGGGAAGGGTTGGATTAATAGTTATGAATGGAAAGCAACTTAAGCAATCCGAGCTGTTTAGGATGTAGACTACCGATCAAAAGTTGTAGAACACCTACTCATTCAAGGATTTCTCTTTATTTTTACTATTTTCTACATTGTAGAATAATAGTGAAGACATCAACTATGAAATAACACATGGAGTCATGTATTAACCAAAAAAGTATTTTATATTTGAGGTTCTTCAAATAGCCACCCTTTGCCTTGACAGCTTTGCACACTCTTGGCATTCTCTCAACCAACTTCACCTGGAATGCTTTTCCAACAGTCTCGAAGGAGTTCCCCCATTTGCTGAGCACTTGTTGGCTGCTTTTCCTTCACTCTGAGGCCTTGCAAGCCTCCTCATCCAGCTCTCCCAGGTTGTCCTCTCCTTTCTCAAATTGATCAAGTGGGACATCTGGGTCTGGTCACCATCGGTCTGGGAGAACATGTACTCAACCCCAATGAGTTCCCCTTAAACAGAGAGACAGCAAAAAAAGAGACCCATTTCAACATACTGTGGAGCTGGAAAGATTCCAGGGATGTGGATCCACGTGCGCAGCGCAAGACGGGCAGGATGAACCCTCCCTTGGTCACGTCCTTGCTCTTGTTGGTCTAGAGACTGACACCAGGGGGGTCCTGAATGCAGACCAGCTGTCGTATCTGGGTCTGCCAGATGGCCTGGTCCAGGATGCCCGTGATGTCTCCAGGAGCCGCTTGGTCTCCTCCGCCCCAGGTGTGTGTGGCGACGACAGTACCAAGCCATCTCCTTGGAGCTGATCCTCTTCATCACCTGGGCATCGCTGAGCCCCGTTGATATGGCTCTCCTTCAGCTCCCCTCGCTTGGCCTCCCGCAGGCGCTACAATATGCAGAAGGGGAGCCGCTACATAAAGAGAGCATACAGAGGATGGTTCTCTGTGGTCACTCCCCCAGCAAAACGACGGATGAGGTGCCACACATCCTGTCGGACGATGAGCTCATGCCACTGGCTGAACATGCCTGCCGTCTTCTCCTGGCCCATGAGGTTGCAGCAGTCCCGGTTGACACAGACGCTTGGGAGGTGCCACTCCACTATAGCGCTGTCGGTGAGGACTGTAATGAGCACCTGGCTGTAATTCATTGCCCACGCTGCTGTCCCGTGTGCTGCCCAGCAAGCAGACAGCCCTTTACAATACACAACAGAGTATGAGATAAAAGGTTGTCAAAATGTATCTCATTACAATGCTCCAGTGCGTAGACACTTACTTGGAACTGCGTTCTTCGAGGCCAAGATCTTCAACACCATCGACTGCAGTTTTGCCTGGGGCCACTGAACGCTGCTCCAAGATGCCTTTTAATAACAAACAAACAATGGGGACAGTAAGTACAGTCGTGGCCAAACGTTTTGAGAATGACACAAATATTAATTTTCAGTTTGCTTCAGTGTCACTATGGAATACTGAAGTATAATTACAAACATTTCATAAGTGTCAAAGGCTTTTATTGACAATTACAGGAAGTTGATGCAGAGAGTCAATATTTGCAGTGTTGACCCTTCTTTTTCAAGACCTCTGCAATCTGCCCTGGCATGCTGTCAATTAACTTCTGGCCCACATCCTGACTGATGGCAGCCCATTCTTGCATAATCAATGCTTGGGGTTTGTCAGAATTGGTGGGATTTTGATTGTCCACCCGCCTCTTGAGGATTGACCACAAGTTCTCAATGGGATTAAGGTCTGGGGAGTTTCCTGGCCATGGACCCAAAATATCGATGTTTTGTTCCCCGATCCACTTAGATATCACTTTTGCCTTATGGCAAGGTTCTCCATCATGCTGGAAAAGGCATTGTTCGTCACCAAACTGTTCCTGGATGGTTGGGAGAAGTTGCTTTCGGAGGATGTGTTGGTACCATTCTTTATTCATGGCTGTGTTCTTAGGCAAAATTGTGAGTGAGCCCACTCCCTTGGCTGAGAAGCCAGGATGCTTTACTGTTGGCATGACACAGGACCGTGCATTTTTAGTAATGGATTTAATGGTGCTCCGCGAGATGTTCAAAGTTTTGAATTTTGTTTTTATACCCCAACCCTGATCTGCACTTCTCCACAACTTTGTCTCTGACCTGTTTGGAGAGCTCCTTGGTCTTCACGGTGTCGCTTGTTTGGTGGTGTTGCAGACTCTGGGGCCTTTGAGAATTTGTGTGTATATACACTTAGATTGCACACAGGTTAACTTTTATGCCTTCTGAAGGTAATTGGTTGCACCAGACCTTAGGGGGGTGAATACATATGCACACACCACTTTTTGTATTTTTTTCATTTCACTTCAACAATTTGGACTATTTTGTGTATGTCCATTACATGAAATCCAAATAAAAATCCATTTAAATTAGAGGTTGTAATGCAACAAAATAGGAAAAACGCCAAGGGGGATGAATACTTTTGCAAGGCACTGTAGTCATTCTAATAGGAAAAAATGGACCTGACGGAAACACTGTCCTGCATTTCTTGCCTTAATTCTAGCCTTCACATCAGCAAAGGTGAGTACAGGCTGAACTAACTTAGAAGACATACTGTTGATGAATCGTTACTTGAGAAATGAGACCAAGTCAAGACGCTGGACAGGGTGGATCGGTATATAGTAAAGGCAGTTTATTCAGAGGTAAAGATATCTTGCAAAGCGTGCACGGACTCGTTCATTTAGCTCAGAGGGAACTAGCAGAAGAAAGCCCCGAAACATAGTGTGCAGTACATTTTATACAGTGAATGACGTAGGTAGATTCTGGTAGTTCGTGCTCCTGACTGGTCGTTGTAAGTGGAGGCCCGTCCCCTCCAGGCTGGTGTCAATGTCCCATTGGTTCTTGGCACTGTTCATTGTTCTTGGAAACCCAGCCTGAAACAAGGGTGTGTGTGTGTGTGTGCATGTGCGTGCTCGTGTAGTGGCATGCCTGCCTGTGTGTTTCTGCAGTTACAAGATGTTGTTGCCGACACCAGCAGCTGGCGCCCGAGGTCAGAGCGCCCCCCCCCCCGCCTTATCAGTGCTCATGAAAGGTCTGAGTCAGTTAAGGTCAATAAAAACAGCATTTCTTACAATACTCACTGATTTCTCAGTGTAACCCGCCACACTCAGTCCATAGGCAAAGCCAATGATCCGTGGACAGAATATAGGCTAGACATTCCCTAAAGAGGTCAGAGGTCATGTCGCACGTGTCTCTCCCTTTGTCAAAAAGAGCGGACCTAATAGTCCCGCATCTTAACTCAAGTTCTCCCTTCAGCCACGCTGAGTACAGAACGAGCTAGACGACATGTCCAACAGGTAGAATTGGATAAAAGGTGACGACCACGACGCCGCTGCATAAATATCCTCTCCCCCAGTTCCTCTAAAAAGGGCAGTAGACGCCGCTACTCCATGAGTGGAGTGGGCTCTTTCTTAGGTATTGGTGGCCCTGCCGCCTCATAAGCCGGCAACACCGTGACACACAAACAGCTGCATTGCACGTAACACACACCGGGCACAAGCGATGAAGTCTCTCTGCTCGGGGAGGGGGAATAAAGTCCATAGCTCAACGGTCTATGACCTGTATGACGTCTTAACCTTCACTAGAGTGACTGAAGACTGTGGCGGATGAGCGCTGCTTGTCAAACATGAACTGTAGGAATGAGGGCACGCTCTCGACCTGACAGCACACGGGGGGTCCACATTCTCTGTGGTACACCATTGTGAAAACACGTTCCATCTGCTGGCATACGTCCTGGATGTGGAACTGGTACGCAAGACCTGTATGGTTCTGATTTACTGAATCAGATAACCCACGGCACTCTAACCTGTCCCTCTCAGGGGCCAGACTCTCATTGGTTGGCCAATTTAGAGGCAATTGCTCTATCATGCCTGGGTCCTCTTTGTGGAATTGGCCATGATGGTGCAATGAACATTTGAGTCATTTCCACGTACCACTCCAATCTCACGCGGGCTAGCGGTGGAAATGCGTACAGGAGAACATCTGGCCACTGGTGCGCAAAAGCGTCTATACTTAGTAGCGGTTCGTCCTGGGCTCGTAAAGAGAACCATAGATGACATTGCGCGTTCACATGTGAAGAGAACAGATCCACCTCGGCTCTCCCAAACCATTCCCATATTTGGAGAACTCTGGGGTGCAGCTGCCACTCGTCTCGGGGACCCCCTCGAGACATGAGGTCTGCTCCGACGTTCTGATAGCCTGGAATGTGTGCTACTGTCAACGAGCGAAGGTGCTCTTGAGCCCACAGCCACAATTCCTCCGCCAACCGGTGGAGTGCAGGAGACCTGACTCCCCCTTGACGATTTATGTAGGCTACTGTAGTTCGGTTGTCCGACCAGACCAGCTTCGTCGTGGCCCCGTAGGGTAGACATGAAGTGGGTCAGAACCAGTAGAATGATCTCCAGTTCCAGAAGGTTGATGTGGCGTCCTGAGGGAGGCCACACACCTCCGACTGCCCGAGCCTTACAAGTCCCTCCCCATCCAGTCAGACAAGCGTCTGTATACACTGGAATGTAGGATGACACACTGCCTATTGGGACCCCTTGCATCTCCAATAGTTCAGTTCCGCTCTGAGTGAGAGGAACTACCAACAACCGATGACGGTGCTTCTGAGTCCAGTCGTAGTTGGGCAAATCATTGCTGTGTTGTGCGTGTGGGCAGACGACATGAGACCCAAAAGTGTTATGCCGAAATGACCCTCACCATGTGATTCGGATAAAACCTTCTTAGGGCTAGCAACAGGGCAGCCCGTCGGATCCGAAATTCAAGCCTTCATAGTCAGTGTCTAGCTGTAACCCCAGGTAGACAATCCGATGACTGGGCCAGGGCGCACTCTATTCCCAATTCACAGCAGAAACTCCCCGTGGCACAGATGTATCGGCACATGAAAGTATGCGTCCTTTATGTTTATGCTTATACAAAAGTCCTTGTTGTAGATACATTCCAGCAGATGTTTTGTTGTGAGCATTCGGAAGGGCCATTTGGCTACACTCTCATTGAGTGCATAAATCCAATATTGGTCTCTTTCCCCCTGTCTTTTTTGGCACTAGGAAGTAGGGCGAATATAGCCCGCTGTCCCTTTTGCTTCTGGGGAAACTACTGTGACCGCCTCCTTTGCCAAAAGTTCCGTGATCTTTCACAAGAACGCCGACTTTATCACCGTCTCCACCACACCCGAAAACGGGGGAGGGCTTCAGTGGAATTGGATGGCATAACCCTTCTCCAGCATCCGGCTTAGCCAGGGGAAGAGGGTGCAGCTGCGCTGCCACTCTAGTGTTCTGAGAGCGCGAAGCTGTGGTACAGACAGTAGGAAGGACCTGTATTCCTCTATGGCCCAAGCCGCCACTGAAGTGGTGGGACAGCCCAGGGTGGGTCATATTGACGCATTCTGTGAGAAGCGGGGGCGCCGACACTTCAGTTATACATGTAACCTTGTGGTTCCAGCCCTCCATGAATGCGTCTGAGCTACACTGAGTTAGTGTGCCGTCTCCCAACAGCGTTTGCGTCATTGGCCCAACATGGGGCTGTGTACGCAGCCTGCTCTTTAAACCCTTGGCTACTTCGTGTAGTGTAGGGTTTTTGAGGTAAAGAATAACGGCTCATTAAGAGCGTCCGTCTTGCTTTCCTCATGTCATTCCCACTCACAACGTGCTTCTGTGTGTGTGTGCTCAGCTACGCATTCATAGGGGGCTGTGCTACATGCAGTGGTGAGAGGAAGAGAAGGAACCTGAGCGGTCTCAGTTTTGTTGTGACCGTCAGATGGAACACATTCTTTATTAACAAAAGACACATTGGCTCCTCCATCCCTTTGCAGGGATGGGGGATGAATAGTGGGTGCTGTAACAAGAGGTGCTGCGCTCTCTTCCATCGTCTCTTCTGACTGCCTCTCGGCTGCCAGGGCGATGAAATGAAAACCTCTCGTCAGTTGAGCTGCTGTCTTTTCTGGTGCTGCCGGAGGGGTGGGGCCTGCTCTTGGTACACCAGGTGCTGCTGCTCGACGGGCTCTCCGTCTGGCCGTAGACCTGGGTCTACTGGAGACGGTGGAGCGAGGGGGTTCCTTTTTGAAGCTGCTCTAGACCCTCCTGCCAATGGCAGGTGTCTAGACAACTCAGCTGTTGCTTCCCGGAACGCACCGTTGCATCTTTGATGGCGGTTCCGAAGAGACCGCTTGTCAGAGATGGGAGCGTTCAACAGGGCGGCTTTGTCGGTTTCTTTCATAGCCATCAGACAGCCAGAGGTGTCGCTCCACGACCACCGACGTGGCCGTGGACCTCCCCGCACATACAGCCTGTGTGAGGTGGAGGATGGGACCAGAAATCTTCAACGCTTCCTCTCTCGCCAGCTCAGTCCTACCTGTGGTGAGACGGGATAGAGAGCCTGCCAGGAGGGCAATATTATTAGCTGCTGATACAGCTTGTACACCTAGAGCAAAGGACTTCTCCACCAGCGGTGCTGTGTGCCGGTTCCTGGTCGTAGGTAGTGTGAGTTTCTTGGACGACGGCCAGGAGCTTGAACCTGGGACGAGGTACGCAACTACTGCGTCCTCGAGGCTAGGGATCTCCTGAGGTCATTTTCCGTCTACTTTGGTGAATGGGGTGTTCGCCTTCGCGGCGCTCTGGCCGTTAAAGGCATCTCCCATGCACCCTCCACATATTTAGCGAGCGAGGGCATGGTCGGTGCCAGGGGCACAGTAGCCCATCTTGATCTGGAGTAGGGTCTGCCCACCTTCATATCCACTTCCGGAACAAAGGGAAGACTGCTCGCGGCCCGCTCAATGAGCCCTGTAAAATCAGAACGCAGAGAGGGGGCTGCTGAGAATTCAGAGCCTATCTCTTCCTCACTCACCTTAGGGAGGGGGGTCATTTCAGCCTCGGTCGGTAGACTGGGTTCTTCTGTGGAAAAACCCCAGACACCTCCCAATATCCTCGTCATCTCCAGAGGCGCCTCAGAACCTGAGGCTAACATAGACATGGCGTCCTCTAGAGGAGTATTCTCCCTGAAACGCCCACCGCTGCTTCTTTTCCTTCAAAAAAATTAGGGTGCAGCCATTCCAGAGGATCCGTGAGGCCGCCCCTAGCGTGCTTTGAACCAAAGCACACAAAACGTGGGTCTGAAGCCGCCATAGAGGAGCAGCGACACTGAGCTCTTAAAAGAGCCTTTTGGAGGTGGAAAAGGCATGCTCATGAAGGATGACGTCGAGAACAGGATATCGACAGCGGGTTTGTCCTGAGATCTCGGCTTCTTCAGTCCAGTCCTGTCGCTGAAGATAATGGGAGGCTGATTGAAGGGACATATAGGGACGCCTTCACTCCTATTGGCTGCAGAATTTTCTCTCAGGCTATTCGCTGCCTAGGCAGCGGGGTAAACCATTTGGAGCAGAGCTGGTCATCTCAAGTCTGAGTAGAAACATACGTTTTATTTTTTGTGTGGTACAACTCTGTAAACAGTGTCTTTATTGACTGAGTAGAAAATGGACTGATTTTACTTGTTGGACTAAATAGACAAGGGATGTACAAGTTGGACTAAATAGACAAGGGATGTACAAGTTAAGGTGATTTTGAAAACGATTACCATAAAAAAAAATCTAAATTTACTGGGCCTGGCACCTCATGAGTGTCAGCCACTCTTCCACAGTTTGGCTGCTGTCACTCAGTTCCATACACGCTGTGTCTAAATTCACAAGTTTTGGACTTGCCATATTTAGAACGGTTGTATCCTTCATACGGCTTGGGTCCACCAGCAGGAGGGGGCAGAGGAGTGCAGGTCTTGGGAGACTGGAGTTGGAGGGAGGTGGTAGGCAAACTGGGTGACAGTGTCTGCCCTGCCACGCTGTGTAGCCTGCACCGTTCTGTCCTCTGGAAGCTGGTACAGCAGCACTTACTGATGGGGCTGGCAGCGGTGGTGTGCTCCTTACTGCAGTGTGGAAGGGGCCTAAAGCCCCACTCTGCAGTCATACTGTCCCAGGTCTGGTCTCCCGGGTGGCGCAGTGGTCTAGGGCACTGCATCGCAGTGCTAGCTGCGCCACCAGAGTCTCTGGGTTCGCGCCCAGGCTGGGCCGGGTTCGCGCCCAGGCTGTCGCAGCCGGCCGCAACCGGGAGATCCGTGGGGCGACGCACAATTGGCATAGCATCGTCCGGGTTAGGGAGGGTTTGGCCGGTAGGGAGGGTTTGGCCGGTAGGGATATCCTTGTCTCAGTATGTAAAAATGTAATAAAAATGTATGCACTCTACTGTAAGTCGCTCTGGATAAGAGCGTCTGCTAAATGACTAAAATGTAAATGTGAATGTAAGGATCACCCTCTCCATGGAGGACATCCTATTGTTGTACCTGTGTGATAAAAAGTGTAATTGTTATCAGTAACACTGTCAACCAGAGAACTACATATAAAATGTACCACTGTGTCAACTTGTTGACCTTAAAAAGTTTTGTGTGGATCTTCAAGTTTGGGCTGCCCAGCACCATGTTCCTGATTCTCTTGTAGTCCCCCAGGATGGCAGCTCAGCTGTTGCCCTGGTTCCCAAGCACCGTCTTGCCAGCAGGATGTTTGTGGCACAGCTCAACAAAAATGGCCTCTACTATCCTGCTGGTGTTGGGCCACTGAGCAGGTCCAGAGCCTTGCCCAAGCAAGGAGCTGAAATTAGATTTTTAATGAGAAATACACTCATGGCTTTGTGTGAAGTGAGTTAGTGAGATTAGAACAATGTGCAGTACGTATCTCTTCCCCCTTCACGGTTGAGGTCTTTGAATTTTTGAAGCGCCCCTGCAGGACTCGGTTCCGGGAACCTCTCGGGGTAGGAGACAGCCTTGTCTCTCTCTGGAAGATTTTCCCAGAGAGCCATGATCTCCATGGCCCCTCCAGCAGCCTCACCAGACTCTTGTCCAGGTATTCACCAACCCCATCAGGTCCTATGTACTCCTGGAAATAGAAGAGTTGGATTATTAAACTCAGCAAAAATAGATATTTGTATGAACATAAGATTCAACAACTGAGACAAACTTAACAAGTTCCACAGACATGGAATAATGTCCGTTAACAAATTCTTATTTACAATGACGGCCTACCCCTACGCTTGGCCAGTTGTGATAGCCTGGAATCGAACCAGGGTCTATAGTGACACCTCAAGCACTGAGAAGCAGTGCGGCCACTGTAGCAGATGCTTCTTCTGTCCCTCCACTCCCACTGGGCGGCGGTTTTGCCACTCCTTCCAGAAGGAAGTCCTAGAATTCCATTCCATTGGCACTGGTGCCTAAACAAAGAGTAGAATAATGGGTGATGAAAAGGTGAACACACCACTTCAGTGTCAATGATTTTCCTGGTAACATTTCAAAATTATAGTTCTGTAGTTGTAATTGCCTGGGATGAACCGGTGGAGGTGGTACGACTCCAGAGATGTGGAGCCGCGTGCACAGCGATACACCGGCAGCTTCACTCCGTCCTTGGTGATTGGCTTGCCGGTTTCTGTGTACAGCTGTACACTGGGAGGGTCTTGGATGCAGTGGTGACGCCTTTGCTCTTGCCAGATTGCCTGCATGAGGATGGGATCCAGCAGCGGGGTGTCGTGCCCCTTCTCACTATTGAAGGTCTCCAGCGTGTCTGAGGAGGAGCTCCGCCTCTGCAGCTCCACGAGTACGGCGACGGCAGTGAAAAGCCATCTCCCTCCTCCCCAAGTGGCTGTCAGGCCGACCTTCCCCTACTTCCCCAGATCGGACCGCTTGGCCTCCAGCAGTTGACGGACATCTTCTGCATCTCATTAAAAAATGCAGGACGACAGCTGCCGCATGAAGGTCCTATACAGCAAGTGGATTTCGTTGGTGACACCTGCTGCAAACCGCCACAGCAAATGCAAGATGTCAAGACGAACCACCAGCTGGTCCCATTCAGGAAACATGGCAGCTGTCTTGGATCCACCGACGCAACAGTCCCAGTCTACGTACATGAGCTGGGGGGGTGGTACCCCAGCAAGTTACTTCGTAATGCCGGCTGCCAGGGCGAGCAGACCCTCGCCCTCACCAGAGTGCTCGCACTCGCTGAGGTACTGTACTGTATGGATCGCTGTGGCCCTCACACAGCTTGATCTATAGCTCAGTGGCGCTGTTCCCCAAAGAGCGCTCCCTCAGCATTCCCACAACCGCCTGGAGAGAGAGGCGCAGTGAGAGGCATTTATTGTACTCAACTGTACAACTACAAACAAAAACAACTACAATTCTAATTGTGTATATGAACACTGGAAATAATAAAATACAGCAGAATAATGAAATATGCATTTCAACACTTACCTGTAGGTCAGAATCGCTGCAAACTGGCAGGGTTCAGCTGACGCAGGACGTCCTGCGACCAGCCCGCCAAATTCTTCTTAGACCACTCAGTGGCCATGAGATACCAACCCTTGATGTCCAAGACCCTCCAGACAGTGTTGTACAGCCCGACCTTTGGTGAGGGTGGTGTTACACCCAGGTTGGGTGCATTTCAGCTTGAATGCCCACATACGAATGGGCATCTAGAGGAACAACGGACATGCAAAGAAGGGGTCGGATGATGCGGGTGGCTGGTTGGGGAGGGTACCACTACGGACGCAAGTCTGTGATGAATTGGGACCTCCCCGAGCTGCTGCTGGTCCGGCCAATCCACTTCTGCTGCTCCTTGTTGAGTTTTCTGGAAGCAGCAGTATTTGAGTAGCATTTGAGAGGAGTTAGAATTACTAGAAATAGAATATGAACTTTCCAGTTAGACCCAATACAAATATAATTTTATTTTTATTCACCTCAGCACTTTCTTGGGCAGGCCTTGGAGGCAGGAAGGACAGCTGGGGCACATCCTCCTCTTCTCTTCGCCACACCGGGGCAAGGACAGGAGTCTAGGATGGCTTCAGTGGGGCCCGGGATGGGTCATCAGCCGGACGGGAGGCAGGACCTGTACGTTCAAGGCTTCATACATGGGCAGCACAATTTGTATCAAGGATGTGATCAGGACAACCGACTCAGTTAAAGCAATATGTGACTCACCACCTAGATTTAAAATAGTTTTTTATATTGGATAAAAGTAGAGACTCAGAGCTACAAAATGGTATATCATACACTGCATTTTTGAGGAACAATGGGAAAGTAATTCTGCTTTGAAAGTTAATAAACTTGTAAACTCACTTTTGAGAAAATGGCCTTTGAATGTTTTGGTATCTAGTGAAGAGCTCTGTCTACACCCATTCAGCATCGTTCACACCCTCTGAAGCTTTAGCCCCACCCATCTCGGAGCGCTCTCGGAGCGCACACTTGACTCTCTGGCCAATGATTTGTTTACCTCTGGATAACATAAACAACCTAACCAGCTCTGCTGGCAACAATTTAATTCCGCTGTTTTGCCGACGTTTACTGACACCGGCCATATTCAACGGGTGTTATACACTTTAGCTAGCTAAACAACGTAAGATCACACACAACGTTAGCTAACGATCCAGCCAGCTAAACAACAATGAACATGGTGCCAAATCATGTCATTACTACCCTGCATGAACCTGCTGGGAGCTAACATTAGGCTCTAACTAGCAAAGCAAATGGTTCTGGGATTCGAATACGTTAGCTAGGGAGCCAGCCAGCTAACAGTACACTTTAGCTTGAAATGAAACTACTTTCTTTCAAAATTAGAAACTTGTAATATCTGAAAATGTAGCTAATCTAGCTATTGTAACCATATACCACATCTTGCACGCGTTGCCCTAAGTTTGAAGATGTCATCCGGAGACAGGTCTTTTTTCCATCACTTTAGCTATCATACACTGATTTCAAAAGTCATGCCCTGACCATAGAGAGCCCTTGGATTCTCTAGTGGTGTAGGTCAGGGTGTGACTAGGGGGGTGTTCTAGTATGTCTAATTCTATGTTGGTGCTAATATGGTTCCCAATTAGAGGCAGGTGTTTATCGTTGCCTCTGATTGGGGATCATATTTAGGTAGCCATTTCCCCACCTGTGTTTTGTGGGATATTGTTTCGTTGTTTCACTATAAATAAAATGTGGAACTCAACTCACGCTGCGCCTTGGTTCGCTAATTCTATGGACGAACGTGACATCAACACTTATGCAGCTCCACTAAATGATGCTTTTTTTTTTTTTTTTTAAGCCGCATTCAACACTGACCAGCTCAAACAGACCGACGCCTTCTACATGGCAGACCAATCCGAACTTCTCTCTCGGCATGTCCAGCCCACTCATGGCTAGTGGGAAGGTTGCTGTCCTTTTCTGTGGCTTAACTAACAAGGCTCGTAATTTAACCATTTTATTCGTATTTACAGATGGCATACAAGTTAAGGCACATGAAAGTGTACCTATCCACAAATCTTTCGATAACTGTAAAAATGACTGCCATAAAGATTTGCACTTAGATCACCTGACTTTTGGCAGGGATTTGACGACAAGAAAAAGACATTTCTCACTTGTAGAAAGCGATTTCTATAAATCGCTGGCAGCCTCTCGTTCGGCCATGTTGATGCCTGCCTTTCAAGGCTGCAGAAATTATAGTATGGTAACCATAGTATCTCCAACGTAAATAATCAAAGCCCTAGATTACACTATATTTGCAACACTATTGTGGTGTACACCTGTTCATCGCCCAAATAGTTGAATTAGCACCACTAAATGGGATGGATATGTCATACATTGTAAGTGATTTATCCATCCGCTATCTCATGTTGCACAGACGATGAGCATTAAGGATACATAAGTATTCCTGAGGCCTCGAACCGTTTCCCCAGGAGAGGCATGCAAAAAGGTGGGGGGGAGTTGTTGGATATGGGATTAGAACACAGCTGCCAACAATCCTCTGTTCCAGCATTCTATTACCCATATGTCCCTGTTCCCTGAGGCACCTTTCAGATCATCCTTAAGTGATTGATTGGATGACTAAGGTAATTAATTTTATGTGAAGATGGACACGCGTATCTGGTTTCCCTCTCTGCTGACTGCCATCCAGCGGGCCCGTCTTCACAGCCCCCCTATCAATAGCAGGCTGTTTCGGGCACCAGCTCCTGCCAAAGAGCTCTGAGAATCCGTAATGGAAACATGTAATTGTTAATATGACACAAACTTACTGTTTGTGTGCTGGCCAATGGGATTTTTGGTTCCTCTCACCAGAACCCACCATCTTTTTTTAAATTTCAGAAAATGTTTCTTGATCGCAGAGCGCCAATTTTCATCAAGGCTGAACTGGGTGTCCTGAATTATAAACAAGGGGTCAGTTTTGTAGTACAATCTATTAAATCGTAGCTAAAGCTCACAGCTGTCATTGTGAGTTATCATGAGCTTTACATTATTGTTGCGAACACTTGTTGGTTGTAAACGTGTTACAGGCTATGATTTGCTAAATCACTGAAGCTGGAGACTAGAGGTCGACCGATTATGACTTTTCAACGCCGATACTGATTAATCGGCCGTTTTTTTTTTTTTTTTTTATCAATGTAAAAAAATAAATAATGTAATAATGACAACGACACTGAATGAACACTTATTTTAACTTAATATAATAAATAATGCAAAAACAAAATGTTGGAGAAGAAAGTAAAAGTGCAATATGTGCCATGTAAGAAAGCTAACGTTTAAGTTCCTTGCTCAGAACATGAGAAAGCTTGTGGTTCCTTTTAACATGAGTCTTCAATATTCCCAGGTAAGAAGTTTTAGGTTGTAGTTATTATAGGAATTATAGGACTATTTCTCTCTACCATTTGTATTTCATTAACCTTTGACAATTGGATGTTCTTATAGGCACTTTAGTATTGCCAGTGTAATAGTATAGCTTCTGTCGTGTCTTTGGCTATGCCGGATTAAGTGATATGACATGCTATTCTATAAAATCCTTTCTCCGTAATTAATATTACCTGATTGAGCTAATCATGTAATTAACTAGAAAGTCGGGGCACCAGGAAAGAATATTTATATAGCTGTTATCTTCCGAATAAACTCTTAAAGATCTAGTAATATTTTACATCAATAGCAGTCAATATTAATCGTCACCTTAATTCAGTCTCATCTAAAAGTTAATTATTGGTTATCTTCACGAACCCTGGCTAACAAGTTGAATCAGCAATACAAAATTGAGTTTAATTATTTATTTACTAAATACACAGAATGAATCATACATTGACTACAAATACGTCATAAAGGAAAACGTCCCTAGCGGACGGAACAGATATGACAGCTGGTTACACAAAGAAAAGGAGGATTGGTTTGAGTGAAAGAGCAGGAAGTCTGAAGAACAAAGGGAGAAGCGATGTCTCTATCGTAAATACAGTATCTTATTCATTCTAAATTACCGCCCAATTGGAAAAGGAAAATGCGTGGCATATATATTACGCTTACATAATTTCCACGTGGGTGAGGATATTGGAAATTTAAATCAAAGCCTACTGGAGGATAACTAGGACAGAAGAATTTATAACTGACTTTTTCCGACATAACATAGGTACAGCAGATCCCCTTATTGTACGGGACACTTTTAAATGTGCCTTTCGAGGCCATGCAATTCAGTACTCATCTATAAAACAAAAGCAATTTAGATCAAGAGTCCATATTAACAAAAGAAATTGAAGAACTAACTGTACCATATAGGCACAGAATAACTTAGAGGAAAAACAAAAACAAATGAAGGAACATATTCAAGAAAGATCCAGTGTAATATAGTTTACAAATGAAGGGAACTGGATGGAATGAGGAAAAATGCACCAAATCATTTTAATCTTCAACATAGAAATGCTACCAAGTTTTTTTTAAATTGAAACTTGTTACAAATGGAGTCACACGTGATTCACCAAATTATATTTTGAAAGAGGAAGTAGGGTACTTTAAGAATATGTTTCAGTCTTCTCCATCTGCACTAACCGAAGCAAATTGTATGGATTTTTTCCCTATTAATAATATAAAATTAACGTCTGTACAGAAAGACTCATGTGAAGGCCAAATTACAGAGGAACTTCTTGATGCAATTAATGTCACTTTCGTTGTAATGATCGGACCAAGGCGCAGCATGCTTAGAGTTCCACATAATTTTAATAAACTGAACAAACGAAACGCTATACAACTAGTGCTGACAGGCAATTAGACAAGATCCCACAAACACAAAAGGGAAATGGCTGCCTAAATATGATCCCCAATCAGAGACAACGATAAACAGCTGCCTCTGATTGGGAACCATATCAGGCCACCATAGACATACAAATACACCTAGATAACCCACCCAAGTCACCATCACGCCCCAACCAACACAGTTTTTTCTCTGTGTTCAGGGCGTGACAATTAAAGCCTTAAAGCAGGGGTGTCAAACTCATTCCACGGAGGGCCTAGTGTCTGCAGGTTTTTGGTTTTTCCTTTCAATAAAGCCCTAGACAACCAGGTGTGGGGAGTTCCTAACTAATTAGTGATGTTAATTCATCAATCAAGTACAAGGGAGGAGCGAAAACCCGCAGACACTCGGCCCTCCGTGGAATGAGTTTGACACCTGTGCCTTAAAGGCTGTGTGAACTCCAGGGCTGGATGGCATACCAAACTTTTTTTGATATACTCAGAGGACCATTATTAGCATGTTTTAACCACTCCTATATAAATGGTAGATTATCAGACACGCAACAAGGTCTGATTTCATTATTACTGAAAAAGGATCCAAGTGGTATATATAATGATCCATTAAAACAATTGGAGGCCTCTTACACTTCAGTGTTGTGATGCAAAGATTCTAGCTAAATGCTTGGCACAGAATTAAAACGGTTTTGTCAGATATTATTCATCCTAATCAGACAGGTTTTTTTACATGGACGATACATTGGAGATAATATAAGACAAATATTGGAAACAATAGAATACTATGAAATATCGGGGAAACCAGGCCTGATTTTGAAAAGGCACGACTGGAGTTTATATATAAATGCCTAGAATATTTAAAGTTTGGAGAATCTCTTAGAAAATGGCTTAAAGTTATGTATAGTAACCCTAGGTGTGTCACGTTCCTGACCTGTTTTCCTTTGTTTTTGTATGTGTTTAGTTGGTCAGGGCGTGAGTTGGGGTGGGCATTCTATGTTATGTGTTTCTATGTTGGGTTAAATGTGTTGCCTGATATGGTTCTCAATTAGAGGCAGGTGTTTGACGTTTCCTCTGATTGAGAACCATATTAAGGTAGGCTGTTCTCACTGTTTGTTTATGGGTGATTGTTGCTGTGTTTGTTACACCACACGGTACTGTCTCGTCGCGTTCATTTCGGTCTTTCCTGTTCGTGCGTTCTTCGTTTTATGTAGTTCTCATGTTCAGGTCTGTTTAAAGTCGTTTGTTGTTTTGTAATTATCAAGTGTATTTTCGTGTCAGTGTTCGTCTTGTCAATTAAATTCATCATGTATTCATCACCCGCTGCGCCTTGGTCCACTCTCTCACCAAAAGACGACCGTGACAATCACCCACCAACAAAGGATCAAGCAGCGGAGTAACGGGCAGCAGCAACAGCGCAAGAAGGAGGAATGGACATGGGAGGACGTTTTGGACGGAAAGGGTTGCAACACAAGGGAGGAGATCCTGGCTGGTAAAGATCGCCTCCCATGGGAACAGCTGGAGGCAACCGGAGAGAGGAACCGGCGTTATGAGGGTACGCTGCTAGCACGGAAGCCTGTGAGTCAAGCCCAAAAATGTCTTGGGGGGGGGGGGGGCTACAAGGGAGTGTGGCGAAGTCAGGTAGGAGACCTGAGCCAACTCCCCGAGCTTGCCGTGGAGAGCGAGAGTACGGGCAGACACCGTGTTATGCGGTAAAGCGCACGGTGTCTCCTGTACGTGTGCTTAGCCCGGTGCGGGTTATTCCACCTCCCCGCACTGGCAGGGCTAGATTGAGTATTGAGCCGGATGTCATGAAGTCGGCCCAACGCATCTGGCCTCCAGTGCGTCTCCTCGGGCCGGCATACATGGCACCTGCCTTACACATGGTGTCCCCGGTTCGCCTACTACATTTACATTACATTTAAGTCATTTAGCAGACGCTCTTATCCAGAGCGACTTACAAATTGGTGCATTCACCTTATGATATCCAGTGGAACAACCACTTTACAATAGTGCATCTAACTCTTTTAAGGGGGGGGGGGGTGAGAAGGATTACTTTATCCTATCCTAGGTATTCCTTAAAGAGGTGGGGTTTCAGGTGTCTCCGGAAGGTGGTGATTGACTCCGCTGACCTGGCGTCGTGAGGGAGTTTGTTCCACCATTGGGGTGCCAGAGCAGCGAACAGTTTTGACTGGGCTGAGCGGGAACTGTACTTCCTCAGAGGTAGGGAGGCGAGCAGGCCAGAGGTGGATGAACGCAGTGCCCTTGTTTGGGTGTAGGGCCTGATCAGAGCCTGAAGGTACGGAGGTGCCGTTCCCCTCACAGCTCCGTAGGCAAGCACCATGGTCTTGTAGCGGATGCGAGCTTCAACTGGAAGCCAGTGGAGAGAGCGGAGGAGCGGGGTGACGTGAGAGAACTTGGGAAAGTTGAACACCAGACGGGCTGCGGCGTTCTGGATGAGTTGTAGGGGTTTAATGGCACAGGCAGGGAGCCCAGCCAACAGCGAGTTGCAGTAATCCAGACGGGAGATGACAAGTGCCTGGATTAGGACCTGCGCCGCTTCCTGCGTGAGGCAGGGTCGTACTCTGCGAATGTTGTAGAGCATGAACCTACAGGAACGGGTCACCGCCTTGATGTTAGTTGAGAACGACAGGGTGTTGTCCAGGATCACGCCAAGGTTCTTAGCACTCTGGGAGGAGGACACAATGGAGTTGTCAACCGTGATGGCGAGATCATGGAACGGGCAGTCCTTCCCCGGGAGGAAGAGCAGCTCCGTCTTGCCGAGGTTCAGCTTGAGGTGGTGATCCGTCATCCACACTGATATGTCTGCCAGACATGCAGAGATGCGATTCACCACCTGGTTATCAGAGGGGGGAAAGGAGAAGATTAATTGTGTGTCGTCTGCATAGCAATGATAGGAGAGACCATGTGAGGATATGACAGAGCCAAGTGACTTGGTGTATAGCGAGAATAGGAGAGGGCCTAGAACAGAGCCCTGGGGGACACCAGTGGTGAGAGCACGTGGTGCGGAGACAGATTCTCGCCACGCCACCTGGTAGGAGCGACCTGTCAGGTAGGACGCAATCCAAGCGTGGGCCGCGCCGGAGATGCCCAGCTCGGAGAGGGTGGAGAGGAGGATCTGATGGTTCACAGTATCAAAGGCAGCCGATAGGTCTAGAAGGATGAGAGCAGAGGAGAGAGAGTTAGCTTTAGCAGTGCGGAGCGCCTCCGTGACACAGAGAAGAGCAGTCTCAGTTGAATGACTAGTCTTGAAACCTGACTGATTTGGATCAAGAAGGTCATTCTGAGAGAGATAGCAGGAGAGCTGGCCAAGGACGGCACGTTCAAGAGTTTTGGAGAGAAAAGAAAGAAGGGATACTGGTCTGTAGTTGTTGACATCGGAGGGATCGAGTGTAGGTTTTTTCAGAAGGGGTGCAACTCTCGCTCTCTTGAAGACGGAAGGGACGTAGTCAGCGGTCAAGGATGAGTTGATGAGCGAGGTGAGGTAAGGGAGAAGGTCTCCGGAAATGGTCTGGAGAAGAGAGGAGGGGATAGGGTCAAGCGGGCAGGTTGTTGGGCGGCCGGCCGTCACAAGACGCGAGATTTCATCTGGAGAGAGAGGGGAGAAAGAGGTCAAAGCACAGGGTAGGGCAGTGTGAGCAGAACCAGCGGTGTCGTTTGACTTAGCAAACGAGGATCGGATGTCGTCGACCTTCTTTTCAAAATGGTTGACGAAGTCATCAGCAGAGAGGGAGGAGGGGGGAGGAGGGGGAGGAGGATTCAGGAGGGAGGAGAAGGTGGCAAAGAGCTTCCTAGGGTTAGAGGCAGATGCTTGGAATTTAGAGTGGTAGAAATTGGCTTTAGCAGCAGAGACAGAAGAGGAGAATGTAGAGAGGAGGGAGTGAAAGGATGCCAGGTCCGCAGGGAGGCGAGTTTTCCTCCATTTCCGCTCGGCTGCCCGGAGCCCTGTTCTGTGAGCTCGCAATGAGTCGTCGAGCCACGGAGCAGGAGGGGAGGACCGAGCCGGCCTGGAGGATAGGGGACATAGAGAGTCAAAGGATGCAGAAAGGGAGGAGAGGAGGGTTGAGGAGGCAGAATCAGGAGATAGGTTGGAGAAGGTTTGAGCAGAGGGAAGAGATGATAGGATGGAAGAGGAGAGAGTAGCGGGGGAGAGAGAGCGAAGGTTGGGACGGCGCGATACCATCCGAGTAGGGGCAGTGTGGGAAGTGTTGGATGAGAGCGAGAGGGAAAAGGATACAAGGTAGTGGTCGGAGACTTGGAGGGGAGTTGCAATGAGATTAGTGGAAGAACAGCATCTAGTAAAGATGAGGTCAAGCGTATTGCCTGCCTTGTGAGTAGGGGGGGAAGGTGAGAGGGTGAGGTCAAAAGAGGAGAGGAGTGGAAAGAAGGAGGCAGAGAGGAATGAGTCAAAGGTAGACGTGGGGAGGTTAAAGTCACCCAGAACTGTGAGAGGTGAGCCATCCTCAGGAAAGGAACTTATCAGGGCGTAAAGCTCATTGATGAACTCTCCAAGGGAACCTGGAGGGCGATAAATGATAAGGATGTTAAGCTTGAAAGGGCTGGTAACTGTGACAGCATGGAATTCAAAGGAGGCGATAGACAGATGGGTCAGGGGAGAAAGAGAGAATGTCCACTTGGGAGAGATGAGGATCCCAGTGCCACCACCCCGCTGACCAGAAGCTCTCGGGGTGTGCGAGAACACGTGGGCAGACGAGGAGAGAGCAGTAGGAGTAGCAGTGTTATCAGTGGTAATCCATGTTTCCGTCAGTGCCAAGAAGTCGAGGGACTGGAGGGAAGCATAGGCTGAGATGAACTCTGCCTTGTTGGCCGCAGATCGGCAGTTCCAGAGGCTGCCTGAGACCTGGAACTCCACGTGGGTCGTGCGCGCTGGGACCACCAGGTTAGAGTAGCAGCGGCCACGCGGTGTGAAGCGTTTGTATGGTCTGTGCAGAGAGGAGAGAACAGGGATAGACAGACACATAGTTGACAGGCTACAGAAGAGGCTACGCTAATGCAAAGGAGATTGGAATGACAAGTGGACTACACGTCTCGAATGTTCAGAAAGTTAAGCTTACGTTGCAAAAAATCTTATTGACTAAAATGATATAGTACTGCTGGCTGGTGAAATAGGCTAGCTAGCAGTGGCTGCGTTGTTGACTTTGTTTGAAAGTGTAGCTGGCTAGGTAACCTCTAACTGGCTAGGTAACCTCGACAATTACTCTAGACTACACAATTATCTTGGATACAAAGACGGCTATGTAGCCAGCTAAGATCAAACAAATCAAACTGTTGTACTGTAATGAAATGAAATGTAATACTACCTGTAATACTACCTGTGGAGCAAAGCGGAATGCAACTACTCGCTCCAAACCGGAAGTGCGTATCGTAGAGGGAGAGGCAATAGAAGTGTTGTTTCTTGTATTATTGTCTTACTATTATTGCCTACTGTTAGTGGAATTAAATTATTCCTCTAATGTACTCATTAATTAAATTCAATCTGTCTATTTATAAGAATTTGTAAGATACTTATTAACATAAAATAGACAGGATACAGTCTTAATAAAATTAGATAATAGAATTTATTCTCGGAGCACGCTACCATTTGATCATAAACAACAGGTTTATATACAAGATATGACGTCATAGGTTACAGAATAAGTCTCCTTGTCCTGACAAATAGAAAACAGGTTCAAAAGTTCATTCCAACTTCACAGCGCACACACATGACACGCAATGTAATCGATTATCCTGAAGGCTCACTATAATTTATTACCACTTTAGCAGACATCTCAAGATAATGGAAGACCTAAAAAGTTAGCCCTGAGAAGTTTAGATGTTTAAATGCAAATTAATTACTTAAAAATCATACAATGTGATTTTCTGGATTTTTGTTTTAGATTCCTTCTCTCACAGTTGAAGTGTACCTATGATAAAAATTACAGACCTCTACATGCTTTGTAAGTAGGAAAACCTGCAAAATTGTCAGTGTATCAAATACTTGTTCTCCCCACTGTATGTACATGCAGATCAAACATGAACTTTGGTTGAAGGACTTTCACTCAAGTTCATTGGATCTTGGTCGTCTGCAGAGCAAATAAAGAGACATATTTGGTTTGGATGCTTCATATGTTGTCTTGTTAAAGTCCAGTGAACACATTTCCATGAGCGCACGCCAAAACCATAGAGTGTTATCCATCTCCTACCGAGATACAGGCAGCAGGTGAAATGTGAAAAATATGTAGTGAAATCCATTCAGGTGAGGGGAGTAGGGAGGAGCTCAAGGATTGCTTTGAAGTCAGACTGGGAGGTGCAAGGATCCCCACGAGTTGACAGACAGTATTACATCATACATCCAGTTTCTGTGAGGATACTGTCATTTAACAAAACTTTCAGAGTATTTCCCAACAACAAGCCCTGGGTGTCTGTCTAAAGACTTGAAAATGTGCCTCAATAAAAGGAGATACTGATGCTGTAAAGGAGAAAGAAAATGAATTCAGGTCAAAAATACAGTTACTTGCAAAAGTATTCACCCCCCTTGGAGTTTTTCCTATTTTGTTGCATTACAACCTGTAATTTAAATTGATTTTTCATGTAATGGACATAAAATTAAAAAAAATGGAAAAGTAGTGTGTGCATATGTATTCACCCCCTTTGCTATGAAGCCCCTAAATAAAATCTGGCGCAACCAATTACCTTCAGAAGTTACATAAGTGTCACTTGATCTCAGTATATATATATACACATGCTGTTGTGCAAATGGAATAGACAAAAGGTGGAAATTATAGGCAATTAGCAAGACACCACCAATAAAGGAATGATTCTGCAGGTGGTGACCACAGACCACTTCTCAGTTCCTATGCTTCCTGGCTGATGCTTTGGTCACTTTTGAATGCTGGCGGTGCTTTCACTCTAGTGGTAGCATGAGACAGAGTCTACAACCCACACAAGTGGCTCAGGTAGTGCAGCTCATCCAGGATGGCACATCAATGCGAGCTGTGGCAAGAAGGTTTGCTGTGTCTGTCAGCGTATTGTCCAGAGCATGGAGGCGCTACCAGGAGACAGGCCAGTACATCAGGAGACATGGAGGAGGCCGTAGGAGGGCAACAACCCAGCAGCAGGACCGCTACCTCCGCCTTTGTGCAAGGAGGAGCAGGAGGAGCACTGCCAGAGCCCTGCAAAATGACCTCCAGCAGGCCACAAATGTGCATGTTTCTCAAACGGTCAGAAACAGACTCCATGAGGGTGGTATGAGGGCCCGACGTCTCCACAGGTGGGGGTTGTGCTTACAACCCAACACCGTGCAGGACGTTTGGCATTTGCCAGAGAACACCAAGATTGGCAAATTCGCCACTGGCGCCCTGTGCTCTTCACAGATGAAAGCAGGTTCACACTGAGCACATGTGACAGACGTGACAGAGTCTGGAGACGCCGTGGAGAACGTTCTGCTGCCTGCAACATCCTCCAGCATGACCGGTTTGGCGGTGGGTCAGTCATGGTGTGGGGTGGCATTTCTTTGGGGGCCGCACAGCCCTCCATGTGCTCGCCAGAGGTAGCCTGACTGCCATTAGGTACTGAGATGAGATCCTCAGACCCCTTGTGAGACCATATGCTGGTGCGGTTGGCCCTGGGTTCCTCCTAATGCAAGACAATGCTAGACCTCATGTGGCTGGAGTGTGTCAGCAGTTCCTGCAAGAGGAAGGCATTGATGCTATGGACTGGCCCGCCCGTTCCCCAGACCTGAATCCAATTGAGCACATCTGGGACATCATGTCTCGCTCCATCCACCAACGCCACGTTGCACCACAGACTGTCCAGGAGTTGGCGGATGCTTTAGTCCAGGTCTGGGAGGAGATCCCTCAGGAGACCATCCGCCACCTCATCAGGAGCATGCCCAGGCGTTGTAGGGAGGTCATACAGGCACGTGGAGGCCACACACACTACTGAGCCTCATTTTGACTTGTTTTAAGGAGATTACATCAAAGTTGGATCAGCCTGTAGTGTGGTTTTCCACTTTAATTTTGTGTGACTCCAAATCCAGACCTCCATGGGTTGATAAATTAGATTTCCATTGATAATTTTTGTGTGATTTTGTTGTCAGCACATTCAACTATGTAAAGAAAAAAGTATTTAATAAGAATAGTTCATTCATTCAGATCTAGGATGTGTTATTTTAGTGTTGCCTTCATTTTTTTGAGCAGTGTATTTAATCACCACCCACCAGAACATGAATAAAGTTAGCAGGACAGTCAATTTCATTATTCATTTTACATCTATGCCTAGCCTTAGACTACACTCTTAGAAATGGTTATTGGCTGTCACCATAGGAGAACCCTTTTTGGTTCCATGTAAAACCCAATAGAGTTCTACCTAGAACCAAAAAGGGTTCTCCTTTAGGGACAGCCGAAGAACCCTTTTGGAACCCTTTCTAAGAGTGTACAGTATGCCTGCCTCCTGAAAAGTAGGAGACCATCAATCACTGGAATTGTTTTATACATTTATTTAAAACATAATTGAAGTTATTGACATTTATGAATAAACAATATAAGTTAGATACTAATTTACCTTTTTGCATGTAGTCATATTTCCTCTTCCTTGGTCGGCGTTGGATGGGGTTGGATGAGGTAGGATTGGATTGGATGGGATGGGGTTGACTGTCATGCTCAGTGAGTTGGAGTTTTTTTTGAGGATGACAGGACTTTCTCCCCGTCTTCTTTGGTTTGGTGTGGGTGTAGCTGGTCTCCGGGGTGGTGGGGGATATCGAGGGTTCAGCCTGGTTGAGGATGGGGGTGTAGCTGGTCTCCTGGGGGATATCGAGGGTTCAGCCTGGTTGAGGATGGGGGTGTAGCTGGTCTCCTGGGTGGTGGGGGATATCGAGGGTTCAGCCTGGTTGAGGATGGGGGTGAAGCTGGTCTCCTGGGTGGTGGGGGATATCAGGGGTTCAGCCTGTGGAATAATTCGTTTTTTACTGTCTGACGTATGTGGTGGTTGAGGGATAGGGTCTTAAGGTAGACAAAACATACATATTTCTGTCCAAATACCTTTCACAATTGCCTCATACAACCTTTGGATTGCTGCCATTGAGGTCTGATTCATCATACCCCTGTGAGGACACAGTGCAGTTGACCACAAAATGTTATCCTTCTTCCTCTTGCTGAGGAGCAGCAGGGGTACACTCCTACCTTGTGGAACCTATGTACCTGGAATCATTAATGAAAAAATAACTTCCAGAAACACAACAAATATCAGTCAAATGACACAATGAGACAACAAATAAGTGCATAGGGCCTATCATATCCCTGAGCTAGAAATGCAGAAATCTTTTTAGAGAAAAACATAATAAAGCTTACCAGCTTGTTTGCTGCATTAACCAAGGTGGCATATCTTCCATGTTTCATCGTCTTATTTGCCCATTCATCTGTAGCCTTCATTTTTTGGGCCTCTAACTTGACCTTTAGCTGTATTGTTGCACCACAGAACTTGCACTTCTTTGATGATGCTACTCCTATTGATGTGTTACAACTAGGACACAGCTTACAGCTGGAGCCATTCTGCATGAAAGGTGGATACGAAAGTGTCAGAAAGAATAGCCTCATACACATAACTTTGACTGATGGAAAGCACCAGGGAGGTCTACTCTGGCAATGGGCTTGAATTGACAAGGAGAACTAGAGATTGTGAGAAACTATACCAACAATAGCAATTAATAAAGAGAGTTTGGCTGACGTTGAGTTCACATTAAACATCAAGCCCTGACCCTTCTCAAACCCATTAAAGAAGTGCTGTGTGTGTGTTTGAAGGTGACATGGGTTTCAATGACTCAATCATATGGGTCAGATCTGATAATGGACCTCGTCTAGTAATAAAACTAAGCCTGAGGCTTTAACATGCCACACTGTAACGTAATGTGTCATACTAACTGTTGACTGCTATTGTAACCTAGATGTAGGCTACCTGCCATAGCCTCAGGTGCACAGTGCAATGAGTGCCCTTAGTTGACAGATGAAACACTACCTGGGCCAGTGGGATTTGGTTACTTATTTTAAGATACAATTTGAATAATCTCCTCAGTTGGTTTGCATTTTAAAACTACAACCTGGTTTGTTTTTGAAAACACAAGAAATGTGAAGAAAGCTGAATTAAAAGAGAAAAAGTTTCCACTTACTTAAAATGCAGCCAGAGGATAGATCAAGAGGATGTAGAGAGAGAGAGACTAAAGGTGTCAGCCGTAGGTCTGAGTGGTCTGAGGAGAAGGATGGTAGGTGTAGGTCTGAGTGGTCTGAGGAGAAGGATGGTAGGTGTAGGTCTGAGGAGAAGGATGGTAGGTGTAGGTCTGAGAAGGGTGGTAGGTGTAGGTCTGAGGAGAAGGATGGTAGGTGTAGTTCTGAGGAGAAGGATGGTAGGTGTAGTTCTGAGGAGAAGGATGGTAGGTGTAGTTCTGAGTGGTCTGAGGAGAAGGATGGTAGGTGTAGGTCTGAGGAGAAGGATGGTAGGTGTAGGTCTGAGGAGAAGGATGGTAGGTGTAGTTCTGAGTGGTCTGAGGAGAAGGATGGTAGGTCTGAGTGGTCTGAGGAGAAGGGTGGTAGGTGTAGGTCTGAGTGGTCTGAGGAGAAGGATGGTAGGTGTAGGTCTGAGGAGAAGGATGGTAGGTGTAGGTCTGAGGAGAAGGATGGTAGGTGTAGGTCTGAGAAGGATGGTAGGTGTAGGTCTGAGGAGGATGGTAGGTGTAGGTCTGAGTGGTCTGAGGAGAAGGATGGTAGGTGTAGTTCTGAGGAGAAGGATGGTAGGTGTAGTTCTGAGGAGAAGGATGGTAGGTGTAGTTCTGAGGAGAAGGATGGTAGGTGTAGTAGGTGTAGTTCTGAGTGGTCTGAGGAGAAGGGTGGTAGGTGTAGGTCTGAGAAGGGTGGTAGGTGTAGGTCTGAGGAGAAGGGTGGTAGGTGTAGGTCTGAGGAGAAGGGTGGTAGGTGTAGGTCTGAGGAGAAGGGTGGTAGGTGTGGAGGGTCTTTCTTTGGAGCTGCAAAGTAAAGAGAATAGAACAAGTTTAGAATTGTATTTCACAGCTGTATATGTAGGATACTAGTCATTTGTGACCTTCATTTATCAATCAAGGGTGGAGCAAAAACCTGCAGACACTCAGACCTCCCATGGTAGGAGTTTGACACATGTGGATTAAAGTAATTAACCACTCAAACGAGTTTAATCAGGTGTGTAGATGTTGCCCAGAACACAACCCTTTGCCCACCATGAAACTCCATAGACTGTAGCCTAGCTCGCTAAAACTGTTGAGTAGGCCAATAGCTAAGATTTTGTTTGAAAACCTTGACAGATCAGTGAAAATGCATAGTGGTTTGAGAAATGTCGTAAAAAGCAATAAATCAATCTCCATAACATTACATACTAGCGATTAGAACCACATGGTTTATTTGCATACTTCACTTACAGGGAAAGAGAATGATCGCTTGGGAGGATCGGGTACGTTCCAAGTTGCCTTCTTTGTTGAAGTCATGATGCGCATTTGTGTTGTAGGTCAAATTACACAGATTCTGCACAGAATAAGAATATACATTCAAACTGCCTGGAAAAGCGTTTTTTAGATTCATTTAATTTGAACAACACAGAAAGTAACCTCCCCTGCAGCCGATTGTGTTGACGAGCTGCAACGCGCTCCGCATTACATTGGGTTGAAGTTGCATATGTACAGTACTTATCTTGGGTCAGTTTTCCGTTATTTTCAAGTACGACTTGGGGAGAGAAAGCAACATCACCCGCAAGGGTTTTGATCGGCCAACATATGTTTTCTGACTGCAATGAGCTCAAAACAAAAAAAAAATTAAGTGAAAACAAGCATAGAAAACAGTATTTGCCATTGATAATGTATTTAAATGTTCCCTGGCAAAGATCCCAAAGAGTGCCATTACTTGGAGTAATCTCTGAACGGTTTCAAAATGCCTACCTGTTGAATATCATATTGTCTGCAGCAAATAAATGTATCGGGAAGAGTGGAGTGGAAGATTAAATACATTTCTTTCAATGGGAAAATCACCCATAAAATAAATCTGAACACAGATGTAGGCTGCTATTACACATACTAATGCCTTGTTCAGGTACTATCGGAGTTCTCGGGAATTCCTAGTTCCGACTGGGAAGTTTTACTTGAATGACCCTCCAAATAGGAATTACAAGTGGGAAATTAGAAAATTGTGGCCAATCTCATTGCTTTAAGAATTGTTCAGACTTCAAAAGCACTTGAACACAATCATGTTGGAGTTACAACTTCCCATGAGAATGTGAAGCCAGCATAATACTGCATTCAAGTGCTAGTCGGTACTAGGAAACTGACATTTCTAACTGGTTGAACGCGTTACAGGAGCCTAAGTATATAACGTGAGTGACATGAACGTAATAATCATAATGGAAAGGCCATAAGTGTACGCCATCATAATTCATTATTTTACATTAACCTGTTTAACATGTAATACATGCATTATGAAGAAAATGGTGTGATTTAGGCTCCACGAAATATGAAAAGGGTTATGAAGAAAATCGTGTACTGTTGCCTACATGACAAAAAGGCCTTCTGATTACAAGTGCACCAGTATCCAAAGTATTAAGCGAAATCAAGCACAGAAAACAGCATTGGCATTAATAAAACCATTTTTCACACGAATTAAGTCGCACAAAATGCGTTTTTTCTCAAATTCTGTTCAGCAAGTCTAAAACAGTACATATAGGCATACAACGACACATTTTAAAACATGTTTAAACAAAGGTAACATTGCTGTATATTCATAACGTTGAATTAGCCATTAAGAAGAACAGAAATTAAATAGTTTATCGCGTCTATATGGTTGTTGCAAAGGCTTGTGTGTAGCCTATTGGTTAAATCTGTGTCTTTTCTCACTAAATAAGCCACACAAACGCACGAATTGATTGTGAGACTGTGTTGAATATGTATAAACTGAAGGTAGAAGCCTAAGTGTTATTGTTTATTCGTTTACTCCAATTGGGGGAGGGATGGTAGGGTTTGCGGGGAATAATAAAGGTATATTTACCCAAAAATATGGGGGATTGGAAATTATGCAGACAATTTACATTAATGGAAGCAATTTTTATTTGACCTTTAACTGACTTGCCTATTTGACTTTTAACTGACTTGCCGTCATTGAAAATTCTTATTTTCAATGACGGCCTAGGAACAGTGGGTTAACTGCCTGTTCAGTGGGAGAACGAGAGATTTGTACCTTGTCTGCTCGGGGATTTGAACTTGCAACCTTTCGGTTACTAGTCCAACGCTCTAACCACTAGGATACACAACCTGTCTGCATTAAAGCTGATCCACCCCTTAAAATAATATTTGATTAAAGCCCGACAACAATCTAAGCCAATCCCGTCTGTTTTGCCCAATAGTTGCGCACGTTTCGGTTGTTGTTAAACAACCAACCCGTCATCGAATCTAAAAATATCACCTATTAGAAAGACAAAACCCAAAGCAAACTTTAATGCTGTTTGGTCTACAGACATATGATCACAGTGACTGAGGAAAATACTGAATTGACAATGTGTGAACACAGCCTGGCCATAGGGACCAGACCCTAAGTTCATTATGTTACCTATAAAAACCTGGTAGTGATCTACGGTCACAGGCAGACCTGGCAGACTGTGGGCACTCTGCCCTGAGAGAAGTAGAAACAGAGCTGCAATCATTTTACACTGCAAGACATATATGCAGACATACAGGCAATTTTCTTCCCAAAATTTTAAAACAAGTGCTAAGATTAAGAAAGAAAATAAAATCCAATAACATCCTTATTTCATTTGTTTATTTGTTGCAATCAAATCAGACAATTGCATTGTGTTAAATTCCAACAGGCTACATTATAAATCCAAAGACAGAAGTGCTTTATAAGGACTGCCTCTGACCGTCAGTGCTGGACACGTACTTTCATTAGTTATCAGAAACAGCCAAGGCATCCAGTCTGAAGGTCTTCTTTGGCACGTAAGGCTAAAGTTGTACTCACTCCACGTTGAAGATGTGAACACTTGTCATGTCGGATGGCATCTTGCTGAAAATAATATTCATATAAAAACAATCATTTTGCCAGGAGAAAAGGTTTATGAAATTAGAATTGAACGAGGTTGGGTATTTTTTCTATGTTTTGAAGCGTATTACCTTCTTCACATCTTTGTGGAGAACACAGTCAATGTAGGGGGCAGTGCTGTCATGGAAGTCTTTGCTGCAAACAACACAGTTTATAAAAGGCTGCAGAGACAGAGAAAGCACATTAAGTAAAAATGTATAGACGTGGTTCATTTGTTTTTTGTTATTTTTTACATTTATCCTTTATTTAACTAGGCAAGTCAGTTGAACAAATTCTTATTTACAATGACGGCCAAACCCGGACGATGCTGGGCCAATTGTGCGCCGCCCCATGGGACTCCCAATCACGGCCGGATGTGATACAACCTGGGTTCAAACCAGGGACTGTAGTGACACCGCTGCGCCACATGGGAGCCCTAAATACTAAACACTGAATTCCTGCATTTGGACATGGGTGAGCTTGTACTGACCTCCTTCATATTCCAGAGTCGAGGTAAATTCAATATTTTAACTGAAATCTACACCTCAGCTTCATTATCTACAAATCAGAAATGATCACAGAGGGCTACAACTCTAATCACACACATGGAGGATCTGAACTACTGCCGTGAAGCACTGCTCTAAACCAGAGCATGCAGTCCAATGTGCTCTTAGGAGTTGAATGTATCCTTATCCTTTACAAGAAAACAATTTCAAATAGTATGTGGATATTTAAGACACAAAGCTATGGCATGTTGCCAAGCGATAAAAGGATATAAGACACATGGAGGATCTGAACTACTCACCCTTCCGGATTTAAAGCCACATTCAGGGCGATGTTTATGTTCACTGTCACTACTGGCCTTAGAGCAAACTGTTGCTTTCAAGAACAAGTTGATTTTAAATTCCCGAGCATTGATCTGTAGACAGAAAGATGGAAGGAGACATTTATCATTTTTATGATACAGTGAATCACACACGAAAAAAACATGAATAATTTAAATCTTACCTCAGATTCTCCAAGAACTTGTAAAAAATTGAGGTGCTCTTTTCGATTGTTCTGAAACTCACTATTCTTATTTGCATATCTTATAGCCATGTCAACATGTTTCTTATCAACCTCCCTCAACATATCATAGTCGCTCTGTCCGTTAGCTATAACCAGCAAGGCTGCTGATGTGACCAGCAGAACACTCATGAGGCCACTCATCTCGATCTCAACACTGGACAGTTAGACACAATGCTAATAGGTATATACAGTGGGGAGAACAAGTATTTGATACACTGCCGATTTTGCAGGTTTTCCTACTTACAAAGCATGTAGAGGTCTGTCATTTTTATCATAGGTACACTTCAACTGTGAGAGACGGAATCTAAAACAAAAATCCAGAAAATCACATTGTATGATTTTTAAGTAATTAATTTGCATTTTATTGCATGACATAAGTATTTGATCACCTACCAACCAGTAAGAATTCCGGCTCTCACAGACCTGTTAGTTTTTCTTTAAGAAGCCCTCCTGTTCTCCACTCATTACCTGTATTAACTGCACCTGTTTGAACTCGTTACCTGTATAAAAGACACCTGTCCACACACTCAATCAAACAGACTCCAACCTCTCCACAATGGCCGAGACCAGAGAGCTGTGTAAGGACATCAGGGATAAATTGTAGACCTGTACAAGGCTGGGATGGGCTACAGGACAATAGCCAAGCAGCTTGGTGAGAAGGCAACAACTGTTGGCACAATTATTAGAAAATGGAAGAAGTTCAAGATGACGGTCAATCACCCTCGGTCTGGGGCTCCATGCAAGATCTCACCTCGTGGGGCATCAATGATCATGAGGAATGTGAGGGATCAGCCCAGAACTACACGGCAGGACCTGGTCAATGACCTGAAGAGAGCTGGGACCACAGTCTCAAAGAAAACCATTAGTAACACACTACGCCGTCATGGATTAAAATCCTGCAGCGCACGCAAGGTCCCCCTGCTCAAGCCAGCGCATGTCCAGGCCCGTCTGAAGTTTGCAAATGACCATCTGGATGATCCAGAGGAGGAATGGGAGAAGGTCATGTGGTCTGATGAGACAAAAATAGAGCTTTTTGCTCTAAACTCCACTCGCCGTGTTTGGAGGAATAGAAGGATGAGTACAACCCCAAGAACACCATCCCAACCGTGAAGCATGGAGGTGGAAACATCATTCTTTGGGGATGCTTTTCTGCAAAGGGGACAGGACGACTGCACCGTATTGAGGGGAGGATGGATGGGGCCATGTATCGCGAGATCTTGACCAACAACCTCCTTCCCTCAGTAAGAGCATTGAAGATGGGTCGTGGCTGGGTCTTCCAGCATGACAACGACCCGAAACACACAGCCAGGGCAACTAAGGAGTGGCTCCGTAAGAAGCATCTCAAGGTCCTGGAGTGGCCTAGCCAGTCTCCAGACCTGAACCCAATAGAAAATCTTTGGAGGGAGCCGAAAGTCCGTATTGCCCAGCGACAGCCCCGAAACCTGAAGGATCTGGAGAAGGTCTGTATGGAGGAGTGGGCCAAAATCCCTGCTGCAGTGTGTGCAAACCTGGTCAAGAACTACAGGAAACGTATGATCTCTGTAATTGCAAACTAAGGTTTCTGTACCAAATATTCAGTTCTGCTTTTCTGATGTATCAAATACTTATGTCATGCAATAAAATGCAAATTAATTACTTAAAAATCATACAATGTGATTTTCTGGATTTTTGTTTTAGATTCCTTCTCTCACAGTTGAAGTGTACCTATGATAAAAATTACAGACCTCTACATGCTTTGTAAGTAGGAAAACCTGCAAAATTGTCAGTGTATCAAATACTTGTTCTCCCCACTGTATGTACATGCAGATCAAACATGAACTTTGGTTCAAGGACTTTCACTCAAGTTCATTGGATCTTGGTCGTCTGCAGAGCAAATAAAGAGACATATTTGGTTTGGATGCTTCATATGTTGTCTTGTTAAAGTCCAGTGAACACATTTCCATGAGCGCACGCCAAAACCATAGAGTGTTATCCATCTCCTACCGAGATACAGGCAGCAGGTGAAATGTGAAAAATATGTAGTGAAATCCATTCAGGTGAGGGGAGTAGGGAGGAGCTCAAGGATTGCTTTGAAGTCAGACTGGGAGGTGCAAGGATCCCCACGAGTTGACAGACAGTATTACATCATACATCCAGTTTCTGTGAGGATACTGTCATTTAACAAAACTTTCAGAGTATTTCCCAACAACAAGCCCTGGGTGTCTGTCTAAAGACTTGAAAATGTGCCTCAATAAAAGGAGATACTGATGCTGTAAAGGAGAAAGAAAATGAATTCAGGTCAAAAATACAGTTACTTGCAAAAGTATTCACCCCCCTTGGAGTTTTTCCTATTTTGTTGCATTACAACCTGTAATTTAAATTGATTTTTCATGTAATGGACATAAAATTAAAAAAAATGGAAAAGTAGTGTGTGCATATGTATTCACCCCCTTTGCTATGAAGCCCCTAAATAAAATCTGGCGCAACCAATTACCTTCAGAAGTTACATAAGTGTCACTTGATCTCAGTATATATATATACACATGCTGTTGTGCAAATGGAATAGACAAAAGGTGGAAATTATAGGCAATTAGCAAGACACCACCAATAAAGGAATGATTCTGCAGGTGGTGACCACAGACCACTTCTCAGTTCCTATGCTTCCTGGCTGATGCTTTGGTCACTTTTGAATGCTGGCGGTGCTTTCACTCTAGTGGTAGCATGAGACAGAGTCTACAACCCACACAAGTGGCTCAGGTAGTGCAGCTCATCCAGGATGGCACATCAATGCGAGCTGTGGCAAGAAGGTTTGCTGTGTCTGTCAGCGTATTGTCCAGAGCATGGAGGCGCTACCAGGAGACAGGCCAGTACATCAGGAGACATGGAGGAGGCCGTAGGAGGGCAACAACCCAGCAGCAGGACCGCTACCTCCGCCTTTGTGCAAGGAGGAGCAGGAGGAGCACTGCCAGAGCCCTGCAAAATGACCTCCAGCAGGCCACAAATGTGCATGTTTCTCAAACGGTCAGAAACAGACTCCATGAGGGTGGTATGAGGGCCCGACGTCTCCACAGGTGGGGGTTGTGCTTACAACCCAACACCGTGCAGGACGTTTGGCATTTGCCAGAGAACACCAAGATTGGCAAATTCGCCACTGGCGCCCTGTGCTCTTCACAGATGAAAGCAGGTTCACACTGAGCACATGTGACAGACGTGACAGAGTCTGGAGACGCCGTGGAGAACGTTCTGCTGCCTGCAACATCCTCCAGCATGACCGGTTTGGCGGTGGGTCAGTCATGGTGTGGGGTGGCATTTCTTTGGGGGCCGCACAGCCCTCCATGTGCTCGCCAGAGGTAGCCTGACTGCCATTAGGTACTGAGATGAGATCCTCAGACCCCTTGTGAGACCATATGCTGGTGCGGTTGGCCCTGGGTTCCTCCTAATGCAAGACAATGCTAGACCTCATGTGGCTGGAGTGTGTCAGCAGTTCCTGCAAGAGGAAGGCATTGATGCTATGGACTGGCCCGCCCGTTCCCCAGACCTGAATCCAATTGAGCACATCTGGGACATCATGTCTCGCTCCATCCACCAACGCCACGTTGCACCACAGACTGTCCAGGAGTTGGCGGATGCTTTAGTCCAGGTCTGGGAGGAGATCCCTCAGGAGACCATCCGCCACCTCATCAGGAGCATGCCCAGGCGTTGTAGGGAGGTCATACAGGCACGTGGAGGCCACACACACTACTGAGCCTCATTTTGACTTGTTTTAAGGAGATTACATCAAAGTTGGATCAGCCTGTAGTGTGGTTTTCCACTTTAATTTTGTGTGACTCCAAATCCAGACCTCCATGGGTTGATAAATTAGATTTCCATTGATAATTTTTGTGTGATTTTGTTGTCAGCACATTCAACTATGTAAAGAAAAAAGTATTTAATAAGAATAGTTCATTCATTCAGATCTAGGATGTGTTATTTTAGTGTTGCCTTCATTTTTTTGAGCAGTGTATTTAATCACCACCCACCAGAACATGAATAAAGTTAGCAGGACAGTCAATTTCATTATTCATTTTACATCTATGCCTAGCCTTAGACTACACTCTTAGAAATGGTTATTGGCTGTCACCATAGGAGAACCCTTTTTGGTTCCATGTAAAACCCAATAGAGTTCTACCTAGAACCAAAAAGGGTTCTCCTTTAGGGACAGCCGAAGAACCCTTTTGGAACCCTTTCTAAGAGTGTACAGTATGCCTGCCTCCTGAAAAGTAGGAGACCATCAATCACTGGAATTGTTTTATACATTTATTTAAAACATAATTGAAGTTATTGACATTTATGAATAAACAATATAAGTTAGATACTAATTTACCTTTTTGCATGTAGTCATATTTCCTCTTCCTTGGTCGGCGTTGGATGGGGTTGGATGAGGTAGGATTGGATTGGATGGGATGGGGTTGACTGTCATGCTCAGTGAGTTGGAGTTTTTTTTGAGGATGACAGGACTTTCTCCCCGTCTTCTTTGGTTTGGTGTGGGTGTAGCTGGTCTCCGGGGTGGTGGGGGATATCGAGGGTTCAGCCTGGTTGAGGATGGGGGTGTAGCTGGTCTCCTGGGGGATATCGAGGGTTCAGCCTGGTTGAGGATGGGGGTGTAGCTGGTCTCCTGGGTGGTGGGGGATATCGAGGGTTCAGCCTGGTTGAGGATGGGGGTGAAGCTGGTCTCCTGGGTGGTGGGGGATATCAGGGGTTCAGCCTGTGGAATAATTCGTTTTTTACTGTCTGACGTATGTGGTGGTTGAGGGATAGGGTCTTAAGGTAGACAAAACATACATATTTCTGTCCAAATACCTTTCACAATTGCCTCATACAACCTTTGGATTGCTGCCATTGAGGTCTGATTCATCATACCCCTGTGAGGACACAGTGCAGTTGACCACAAAATGTTATCCTTCTTCCTCTTGCTGAGGAGCAGCAGGGGTACACTCCTACCTTGTGGAACCTATGTACCTGGAATCATTAATGAAAAAATAACTTCCAGAAACACAACAAATATCAGTCAAATGACACAATGAGACAACAAATAAGTGCATAGGGCCTATCATATCCCTGAGCTAGAAATGCAGAAATCTTTTTAGAGAAAAACATAATAAAGCTTACCAGCTTGTTTGCTGCATTAACCAAGGTGGCATATCTTCCATGTTTCATCGTCTTATTTGCCCATTCATCTGTAGCCTTCATTTTTTGGGCCTCTAACTTGACCTTTAGCTGTATTGTTGCACCACAGAACTTGCACTTCTTTGATGATGCTACTCCTATTGATGTGTTACAACTAGGACACAGCTTACAGCTGGAGCCATTCTGCATGAAAGGTGGATACGAAAGTGTCAGAAAGAATAGCCTCATACACATAACTTTGACTGATGGAAAGCACCAGGGAGGTCTACTCTGGCAATGGGCTTGAATTGACAAGGAGAACTAGAGATTGTGAGAAACTATACCAACAATAGCAATTAATAAAGAGAGTTTGGCTGACGTTGAGTTCACATTAAACATCAAGCCCTGACCCTTCTCAAACCCATTAAAGAAGTGCTGTGTGTGTGTTTGAAGGTGACATGGGTTTCAATGACTCAATCATATGGGTCAGATCTGATAATGGACCTCGTCTAGTAATAAAACTAAGCCTGAGGCTTTAACATGCCACACTGTAACGTAATGTGTCATACTAACTGTTGACTGCTATTGTAACCTAGATGTAGGCTACCTGCCATAGCCTCAGGTGCACAGTGCAATGAGTGCCCTTAGTTGACAGATGAAACACTACCTGGGCCAGTGGGATTTGGTTACTTATTTTAAGATACAATTTGAATAATCTCCTCAGTTGGTTTGCATTTTAAAACTACAACCTGGTTTGTTTTTGAAAACACAAGAAATGTGAAGAAAGCTGAATTAAAAGAGAAAAAGTTTCCACTTACTTAAAATGCAGCCAGAGGATAGATCAAGAGGATGTAGAGAGAGAGAGACTAAAGGTGTCAGCCGTAGGTCTGAGTGGTCTGAGGAGAAGGATGGTAGGTGTAGGTCTGAGTGGTCTGAGGAGAAGGATGGTAGGTGTAGGTCTGAGGAGAAGGATGGTAGGTGTAGGTCTGAGAAGGGTGGTAGGTGTAGGTCTGAGGAGAAGGATGGTAGGTGTAGTTCTGAGGAGAAGGATGGTAGGTGTAGTTCTGAGGAGAAGGATGGTAGGTGTAGTTCTGAGTGGTCTGAGGAGAAGGATGGTAGGTGTAGGTCTGAGGAGAAGGATGGTAGGTGTAGGTCTGAGGAGAAGGATGGTAGGTGTAGTTCTGAGTGGTCTGAGGAGAAGGATGGTAGGTCTGAGTGGTCTGAGGAGAAGGGTGGTAGGTGTAGGTCTGAGTGGTCTGAGGAGAAGGATGGTAGGTGTAGGTCTGAGGAGAAGGATGGTAGGTGTAGGTCTGAGGAGAAGGATGGTAGGTGTAGGTCTGAGAAGGATGGTAGGTGTAGGTCTGAGGAGGATGGTAGGTGTAGGTCTGAGTGGTCTGAGGAGAAGGATGGTAGGTGTAGTTCTGAGGAGAAGGATGGTAGGTGTAGTTCTGAGGAGAAGGATGGTAGGTGTAGTTCTGAGGAGAAGGATGGTAGGTGTAGTAGGTGTAGTTCTGAGTGGTCTGAGGAGAAGGGTGGTAGGTGTAGGTCTGAGAAGGGTGGTAGGTGTAGGTCTGAGGAGAAGGGTGGTAGGTGTAGGTCTGAGGAGAAGGGTGGTAGGTGTAGGTCTGAGGAGAAGGGTGGTAGGTGTGGAGGGTCTTTCTTTGGAGCTGCAAAGTAAAGAGAATAGAACAAGTTTAGAATTGTATTTCACAGCTGTATATGTAGGATACTAGTCATTTGTGACCTTCATTTATCAATCAAGGGTGGAGCAAAAACCTGCAGACACTCAGACCTCCCATGGTAGGAGTTTGACACATGTGGATTAAAGTAATTAACCACTCAAACGAGTTTAATCAGGTGTGTAGATGTTGCCCAGAACACAACCCTTTGCCCACCATGAAACTCCATAGACTGTAGCCTAGCTCGCTAAAACTGTTGAGTAGGCCAATAGCTAAGATTTTGTTTGAAAACCTTGACAGATCAGTGAAAATGCATAGTGGTTTGAGAAATGTCGTAAAAAGCAATAAATCAATCTCCATAACATTACATACTAGCGATTAGAACCACATGGTTTATTTGCATACTTCACTTACAGGGAAAGAGAATGATCGCTTGGGAGGATCGGGTACGTTCCAAGTTGCCTTCTTTGTTGAAGTCATGATGCGCATTTGTGTTGTAGGTCAAATTACACAGATTCTGCACAGAATAAGAATATACATTCAAACTGCCTGGAAAAGCGTTTTTTAGATTCATTTAATTTGAACAACACAGAAAGTAACCTCCCCTGCAGCCGATTGTGTTGACGAGCTGCAACGCGCTCCGCATTACATTGGGTTGAAGTTGCATATGTACAGTACTTATCTTGGGTCAGTTTTCCGTTATTTTCAAGTACGACTTGGGGAGAGAAAGCAACATCACCCGCAAGGGTTTTGATCGGCCAACATATGTTTTCTGACTGCAATGAGCTCAAAACAAAAAAAAAATTAAGTGAAAACAAGCATAGAAAACAGTATTTGCCATTGATAATGTATTTAAATGTTCCCTGGCAAAGATCCCAAAGAGTGCCATTACTTGGAGTAATCTCTGAACGGTTTCAAAATGCCTACCTGTTGAATATCATATTGTCTGCAGCAAATAAATGTATCGGGAAGAGTGGAGTGGAAGATTAAATACATTTCTTTCAATGGGAAAATCACCCATAAAATAAATCTGAACACAGATGTAGGCTGCTATTACACATACTAATGCCTTGTTCAGGTACTATCGGAGTTCTCGGGAATTCCTAGTTCCGACTGGGAAGTTTTACTTGAATGACCCTCCAAATAGGAATTACAAGTGGGAAATTAGAAAATTGTGGCCAATCTCATTGCTTTAAGAATTGTTCAGACTTCAAAAGCACTTGAACACAATCATGTTGGAGTTACAACTTCCCATGAGAATGTGAAGCCAGCATAATACTGCATTCAAGTGCTAGTCGGTACTAGGAAACTGACATTTCTAACTGGTTGAACGCGTTACAGGAGCCTAAGTATATAACGTGAGTGACATGAACGTAATAATCATAATGGAAAGGCCATAAGTGTACGCCATCATAATTCATTATTTTACATTAACCTGTTTAACATGTAATACATGCATTATGAAGAAAATGGTGTGATTTAGGCTCCACGAAATATGAAAAGGGTTATGAAGAAAATCGTGTACTGTTGCCTACATGACAAAAAGGCCTTCTGATTACAAGTGCACCAGTATCCAAAGTATTAAGCGAAATCAAGCACAGAAAACAGCATTGGCATTAATAAAACCATTTTTCACACGAATTAAGTCGCACAAAATGCGTTTTTTCTCAAATTCTGTTCAGCAAGTCTAAAACAGTACATATAGGCATACAACGACACATTTTAAAACATGTTTAAACAAAGGTAACATTGCTGTATATTCATAACGTTGAATTAGCCATTAAGAAGAACAGAAATTAAATAGTTTATCGCGTCTATATGGTTGTTGCAAAGGCTTGTGTGTAGCCTATTGGTTAAATCTGTGTCTTTTCTCACTAAATAAGCCACACAAACGCACGAATTGATTGTGAGACTGTGTTGAATATGTATAAACTGAAGGTAGAAGCCTAAGTGTTATTGTTTATTCGTTTACTCCAATTGGGGGAGGGATGGTAGGGTTTGCGGGGAATAATAAAGGTATATTTACCCAAAAATATGGGGGATTGGAAATTATGCAGACAATTTACATTAATGGAAGCAATTTTTATTTGACCTTTAACTGACTTGCCTATTTGACTTTTAACTGACTTGCCGTCATTGAAAATTCTTATTTTCAATGACGGCCTAGGAACAGTGGGTTAACTGCCTGTTCAGTGGGAGAACGAGAGATTTGTACCTTGTCTGCTCGGGGATTTGAACTTGCAACCTTTCGGTTACTAGTCCAACGCTCTAACCACTAGGATACACAACCTGTCTGCATTAAAGCTGATCCACCCCTTAAAATAATATTTGATTAAAGCCCGACAACAATCTAAGCCAATCCCGTCTGTTTTGCCCAATAGTTGCGCACGTTTCGGTTGTTGTTAAACAACCAACCCGTCATCGAATCTAAAAATATCACCTATTAGAAAGACAAAACCCAAAGCAAACTTTAATGCTGTTTGGTCTACAGACATATGATCACAGTGACTGAGGAAAATACTGAATTGACAATGTGTGAACACAGCCTGGCCATAGGGACCAGACCCTAAGTTCATTATGTTACCTATAAAAACCTGGTAGTGATCTACGGTCACAGGCAGACCTGGCAGACTGTGGGCACTCTGCCCTGAGAGAAGTAGAAACAGAGCTGCAATCATTTTACACTGCAAGACATATATGCAGACATACAGGCAATTTTCTTCCCAAAATTTTAAAACAAGTGCTAAGATTAAGAAAGAAAATAAAATCCAATAACATCCTTATTTCATTTGTTTATTTGTTGCAATCAAATCAGACAATTGCATTGTGTTAAATTCCAACAGGCTACATTATAAATCCAAAGACAGAAGTGCTTTATAAGGACTGCCTCTGACCGTCAGTGCTGGACACGTACTTTCATTAGTTATCAGAAACAGCCAAGGCATCCAGTCTGAAGGTCTTCTTTGGCACGTAAGGCTAAAGTTGTACTCACTCCACGTTGAAGATGTGAACACTTGTCATGTCGGATGGCATCTTGCTGAAAATAATATTCATATAAAAACAATCATTTTGCCAGGAGAAAAGGTTTATGAAATTAGAATTGAACGAGGTTGGGTATTTTTTCTATGTTTTGAAGCGTATTACCTTCTTCACATCTTTGTGGAGAACACAGTCAATGTAGGGGGCAGTGCTGTCATGGAAGTCTTTGCTGCAAACAACACAGTTTATAAAAGGCTGCAGAGACAGAGAAAGCACATTAAGTAAAAATGTATAGACGTGGTTCATTTGTTTTTTGTTATTTTTTACATTTATCCTTTATTTAACTAGGCAAGTCAGTTGAACAAATTCTTATTTACAATGACGGCCAAACCCGGACGATGCTGGGCCAATTGTGCGCCGCCCCATGGGACTCCCAATCACGGCCGGATGTGATACAACCTGGGTTCAAACCAGGGACTGTAGTGACACCGCTGCGCCACATGGGAGCCCTAAATACTAAACACTGAATTCCTGCATTTGGACATGGGTGAGCTTGTACTGACCTCCTTCATATTCCAGAGTCGAGGTAAATTCAATATTTTAACTGAAATCTACACCTCAGCTTCATTATCTACAAATCAGAAATGATCACAGAGGGCTACAACTCTAATCACACACATGGAGGATCTGAACTACTGCCGTGAAGCACTGCTCTAAACCAGAGCATGCAGTCCAATGTGCTCTTAGGAGTTGAATGTATCCTTATCCTTTACAAGAAAACAATTTCAAATAGTATGTGGATATTTAAGACACAAAGCTATGGCATGTTGCCAAGCGATAAAAGGATATAAGACACATGGAGGATCTGAACTACTCACCCTTCCGGATTTAAAGCCACATTCAGGGCGATGTTTATGTTCACTGTCACTACTGGCCTTAGAGCAAACTGTTGCTTTCAAGAACAAGTTGATTTTAAATTCCCGAGCATTGATCTGTAGACAGAAAGATGGAAGGAGACATTTATCATTTTTATGATACAGTGAATCACACACGAAAAAAACATGAATAATTTAAATCTTACCTCAGATTCTCCAAGAACTTGTAAAAAATTGAGGTGCTCTTTTCGATTGTTCTGAAACTCACTATTCTTATTTGCATATCTTATAGCCATGTCAACATGTTTCTTATCAACCTCCCTCAACATATCATAGTCGCTCTGTCCGTTAGCTATAACCAGCAAGGCTGCTGATGTGACCAGCAGAACACTCATGAGGCCACTCATCTCGATCTCAACACTGGACAGTTAGACACAATGCTAATAGGTATA